>NC_049901.1:6794763-6892580 GCF_001411555.2 Juglans regia | reverse complement strand
GTCCTCCCAACTGATCTGCATCTTCATTTTCAACCCATATTGCTGCAACTTGTGAAGATGTCGGGGCATTGAACACACGCTGATCTAGGCCAGCATCTGATCTTATATAGATTACTTGATTTTCCAAATTTGGCAAATCACCAAGAGATCGGAAAAACACAGAATATGGATTTATGCGAAGAATATCGATGAGTTGAGCTATAATTGATGGGTTCATTCTGTCTGAATCAGAAATACGATTTTCTAATTCGTGCTCAGTATCATAGAAATACAATTGGAGAGAAGAAGGACGACCATTTAAAGGGACTAAATCATCGATATAGTGATAGATCTGTCCCTGAGTTCGGAAGGTATAAATCCCTTTATTTCGTCTGCAAAGATCTCTATTGAATTTAACTCCAAAAGATGTAAACGCGAACTTGTTATTATAAGTCCGAACATAGGTCTTAAAATGCGCCGCTTCATTTGCATCGGAGGTAAAAAGATCATAAAGCTGATCAGGGACATCATTTGTGGCCAAAGAAATTGTCCCATCTGCACAGCAAAATCCATTTGTTTCATGATAGAATCGTTTTGCTTTACAATGTCTGCAACAAGGCACATACGGCAAGGAATATGCTTCAGATGGCACAACTTGCAATAGTTGTCTACGTCCAACAAAGCGACGATGTCCCCTACCTATTGAGTTTAAAAATGAACAGAAGACAATAGTCGTAAACCCATCGAATTGTTTGAATGATCTGGCTAAGGACACTGCTGGAAGAGTGTCAAGAGTTGACAATGGAATAAGAACGAATAATATAATTATACTTGTTTCTTACCCCTACGAGATGATGGTATACTTGTTTCAAAACTTGACTCTTCCCGAACAACACATGGAGCCTATTTGAATAGGATGTTCTCAAATTTCAATAAAAAAGAATATAAGACTGATTGAATAAGAAATATGAAAAAATAATTTCAAGAAAACCTGTTGAATCAAAAACTGATTAGAGACGGTCGTTTCATCTATGTTTGTGTTTCCTGATTTACGTGTCAGGAAATCCATAGAATCACTCGGACAATCAGAACGATTCGCCACATTGTTTAATGATGAAGTTGCCTCTGAATCAACTATACAGACATTAACACCAGGAGGAACACATACTTCATGAGACGAAACCAATTCATCGATATCAACACCAGCGCGGAAAATTCGTTGTCTCTTTGACACTTTTTGTAGAACAGTGAAATCCTGAATGATGTTTATATGTTGGACATCATTATTTGAAGGTTCATCAATTGACATAGTCATTTGATCACCCCCAAATGAAGCTGAATCTTTTAATTGGATGGAATTGCTTCTAGATGCTTTTTTTTAGCATATCTTTCTCTCTGTTTTGTACGGAGTTCTTCTTTCAAAGCTTAACTTTTATAAAACTAATATTACTATTTGAAAACAAATGCTACATAACTCATTAACACAATCTTACCGCTTCTCATTATGTTAACGAAGCAAACAATTCTTCTAAACGTTGGATAATACTGTTCCACACAACCCAAACTAAATGAATAATCAATAACTACTTAATGCGAAATAAACGTCTCCACATTAGTGACATATAATAATATATATATATATATAAAGGGACTTACAGGTCTTGAAATGAACAGTGGAGAGTCTTTTATATATTTAGATCTCTTGATAAGGAGGATAATTCCTGTTTAGACACAAAAGACATTGTAAGTTTTGATTGCATTGTATACACACAAACACACACACACACACACACACACACACACACACACACAACATCGTTGGTCTTTGAAGGTTTTTTCCCACCTTGTTGTATTTTTCATGTCCATTTTTGCATTTCTGGATTTGAAGGTTTTTTGGTATCTTTATTTGTATTTCCATTTGGATTTGGGATATATTTTCATTTTGTTGTATTTTCATTGTTCATTTTTGCATATGAATTAGGATTTAGATGCGATATATTTTTTCATTGGTCTTCGAAGTGCTGTTTGTGTATTTTTATTATTCATTTTTTGATCTGTATTTGGATCTAAAGGTTTTACTCGCATTTTTTCATTTTCTTGCAATTTTTTTCATCTAATTTTTGGATGTGTAAAACCTATTATTAGAAAGAAAATTATAATATTAGCAAAAATGTTATGATTTTTTTTGTTGTATTATTGTATTTTTTTATTTTCATATTTTCACTAAGTTGTGTTCGTTTCGTTAGTTGATTTTGAGATGACATATGTAGTAGGCCTGCAATCTGAGCTAAAAGTATCGGATATGCTTTCTAATTGAACAGTTAGTCATGTCATAAGAGTAATATTATTATGTTTACATTTTTAAAAGACGGATGTTAGATGAGTGATGCATGTAGAAATAGTCTTAAGACGTGTAAATTTCGCATAATATTTCATTTAAAAAAATTGGATAAATTTGAGACTCACATAAAAAATTATTTTTATAATAATGAACTCTAACTTTTTTTCCAAAAATGCATGGAACTTGCACATTCTGTAACTCATAAGTTTAGGTTCAGTAGTTTGACTAATCTAATGTAAAATATTTTACTCATATCTAACCAAAATATGAATATGCATTTAAGCTATATGAAAACCTTTAAATATAATTATTATTTTCATAAATTTCCGTTTTAACACCGGTAAATAAATATCGAATTGCCTCTATCTCTAAAAGATGATCAAGAGAGTAATTGAAAAGATGGTCACCTTGACCGAGCTGACGCGTCGATTTTGTGGTGGTTCAACAGATTTTTTTTATTTTTTATTTTTTTTTTACTTTTAAACTTATTCAAACAATAATAATATTTTAAAAAAAAATAGAGGTGAAGAAAAAGGTCCAAAAAGTTAAGAGAAACGTGATATGTCAGTTGCAGCTGTCACTTCACGATTTCCCATATATCTTCTCTCTCTCCTACATAATAATATATATATATATATGAATAATTTTAGAATTTTAAATCTTCACCGTTGAACTTGGCTTTATGTGTCAATCTGATATTTATTTCTTAACCATTCTCTCGAAGCTTCTTCCCGACCCACTCTCTCTGGCTCTTTCTCAATCCAACCTACTCTCTCTCACTCTCGGTAGCCGCTAGCGACGCTGTGCGTCTCCTCCAGCCACCAACGTAGCCACCCACAACAGCAGCGCCGCCAGACGCAACCCTCAAACCATCGTAAACTACTGTGATGCCCTACCGCACCCCCTTCCCCCTGCGAATCACACCCTAACTCTCATCTGCTCTCTCTCTCTCTCCCTCTCTCTCTCTCCTCTGCGAAGTGCGATGTCCTGCGCCTCCCTCCCCCCGATTCATTTCTCTCATCTGCTCTCTTTCGCTCTGCTCTACGCCTGCACCTGCATCTGCGATGCCCTAGCCCCAGTTTTTACTCACTCTCTCATCTGCTCTATCTCTCTCTTTGCTATCTGCGATGCCGAACGATGGAACTACTCGACCTTGGGATCCAAGAGATTAGAACGGATTTCCGTTTGGGTATGTTTTTTTTCCTTCCCTCTGTTTTGTTCTCTGTTTCTTGATTTTGGGTTTTTTATTTTTTTTGAGTATGTTTGAATGTTTGAGGAGTATCTTTTTAGATCTATTTAGCTGCAAAATGCTAGAGTCGTGGGTTATTATTATTTGGAAGATTTGTTTAGATCTCTTTAGATTTGTTTAGATCTATTATAGATAACATATATATATAATGAAGATTTGTTATTATTTGGAAGAAATGGTTTTTGGGATGATGTATCTTTGATTTTTCTAGATTTTTTTTTTAAATTAGTTGTGTTTCCGGGTGGAGTTTGGAAAAAAAAATTGGGGCCTTTGGGTTCCAAAATATTTTTAGGAAAAGCAAAGACTTTAGAGAGTTAAGCAACAATTTCATGTTTGGCTCCATATTAACGATTGGTGCAATGCTTGGTGCTGTCACAAGTGGTAGGATTGCAGACTTCATTGGTCGAAAAGGGGTATGTTGAATTTAAAACTGTGATTTGGTAGTGCTCAACGTTGGTCATCTCTATTCTTACTAAACCATGTATTTTAACCTTTTGGAGTTTTAATGGAAGCAGGCAATGAGGATGTCAGCTGGTTTCTGCATTGCAGGATGGCTTGTTGTATATTTCTCTTGCATTGTTTGCACATTTCAATTCTTGGTGTAAGAGATTAAATCTTCTCATATTGCTTAAACTTCTTGCTATTATGGTTTTTTTGGTATGACTTTAATGTAGGGTGCTTTTCCCCTTGACATGGGAAGGTTATTCACAGGATATGGAGTTGGAGTTTTCTCCTATGTTCTTGTTTATTAATTTTGCTAAGAGAAGTGGCTGTCTAGGGATATCTGGATCTCCTACCACTTCATGTGCTTCCCCTCAACTTTGATTGTCTACATATTTCTTTGACTTTTGGTTTTAATATATAAAGTTTATTAACAATTTCTTAAGCATGGAGTAATATATATATATATATATCTTTGTATAGAAGCATCGAGCAAAGCTGATTTTGTTCTCATCATAATCTTTAATTTAGTAAGTGGAATTTGTCTGAATCCTTGTATATATAATCCTTGTTTACTTATAAAATATATATATATAATCCTTGTTCAAAACTTTTTATTTTTTTCAGGATCTCTTTCAGTCCAATTACTTGAAGTTTGCTATTTGGTGTGGAGATTAAATCATTGATGGACATGCCATTGATTTTGTAATTCATATATTGTAATTTTGTTTTTGTAATGTAATGTATAAATAATGAATAATGTAATATGTAGTCATTGTAGTGGATTGCATTGTGATGCATATGAATTTATGCATTTAGTATTTAGAACACAAATATTATGCTTTCCAATTTGACTTCTTAGAATTGTTTTTAATAAAATAAAGGCTTTTATATAAAAAAATAATGATGGTCTGAAATTTAAATAAATATAGGCTTTTAGTGTTAAAAAAAAAAAAACCCGGGTATAACCCGGAACCCGGGTTATACCCGGGTTTTTTGGTGAAAGTTGTTTTTTTTATTGTTGTGTTATCGATATGTGGGTCTCTTATTCTTTCTCTGCTTAGTTTTGGTTTAATATATTTTGTTTGGTCTGGATTAGGTATTGTTTGAGGAAGTTGAAGAAGGTGAAGAAGAGCAATGGGCAAATGCTTGCTATCAATGAGGTATATTCTTGAATCTCACCTATGAGTTGATTGTCTATGAAATGATTTATTGGATAATGATCTAGGTAATTGTGGTTTTAGAACTCTATGTTGTGTTCTTCATTCCGAAGAACCTAGTATTCTTTTTGTGCTTATGATTTACGATGTTTGTTAAAACGTAGAGAAATGCTGAGCGTGGTTATCAAATTAGCTGTGATTTTTTAGTGTTGGTGTTGCTGCTTGTTTTGCTTTCCATATTAATTTGAGGGTATGATGTTTGTTATTTGATCATTTAGTATTTCTTCCATGCAATGAAGCAACAAATTATGTTTGTGTGACACCCACCCGTGGGTAGCCCAAGTGGTATGGGTGAACTTGTGTCCATGAGCCCCACCCATGTCACAGGTTCCATTTTCCCAAGGATCAAACTGTGATTTAAGTGGGAGGTCAACATCGTTGGGTTGATGAACAAATACATTTTTTTCGGAAGTATTTTTTTCAGAGGGGGTTGATTTGTTTTCTTTTTTAAATCTGGGTGGAATGTTCTCTAATGAACAATTTTTGTAATTGTTCTTGTTTCTGTATTTACAGAAATTGCATTTTTCTAATTTCCTTTGTTCTCGGGCATTTCTATTTGTTGTTTCTATTATCTGTGTTCCCAATATTCTCTGCAGCCAATATTCTCTATTTGTTGTTTTTAATTTATTATTTTAATTATATTAAATTTTATTTTTAATTTTTTGAGCTAATTAGGATTTGCAAAATTAGAGATCAAAGCTAGACACTCAAGTTAAGGTCTATTCTGATGTAAGTGTTTGTTGGGTATCACAAAACGTGGTTGTATGTTTATTTTGTTTTGTTTTCTATATATGAAAACTCTGTGCATGACTTTGGATGTATTTTTATTTTTTGAATTTTTGATATATAGTCATTTGTACTTGAATAAAGTATCTCGTTTACATGGGTGCTTGTTCTGTTTTTTGAACTGTCAAGTATTGGAATTGATATTTGGATCTTATGCTGGGTTTGCCCACACTTCTGGTTGGGGATTGCCATTAGAAACATCCTATGTATTTTTTTCGGAGGGGTTGATTTGTTTTCTTTTTTAAATCTGGGTGGGATGTTCTCTAATGAACAATTTTTGTAATTGTTCTTGTTTTTGTATTTACAGAAATTGCATTTTTCTAATTTCCTTTGTTCTCGGGCATTTCTATTTGTTGTTTCTATTATCTGTGTTCCCAATATTCTCTGCAGCCAATATTCTCTATTTGTTGTTTTTAATTTATTATTTTAATTATATTAAATTTTATTTTTAATTTTTTGAGCTAATTAGGATTTGCAAAATTAGAGATCAAAGCTAGACACTCAAGTTAAGGTCTATTCTGATGTAAGTGTTTGTTGGGTATCACAAAACGTGGTTGTATGTTTATTTTGTTTTGTTTTCTATATATGAAAACTCTGTGCATGACTTTGGATGTATTTTTATTTTTTGAATTTTTGATATATAGTCATTTGTGCTTGAATAAAGTATCTCGTTTACATGGGTGCTTGTTCTGTTTTTTGAACTTTCAAGTATTGGAATTGATATTTGGATCTTATGCTGGGTTTGCCCACACTTCTGGTTGGGGATTGCCAATAGAAACATCATATGTATTTTTTTCGGAGGGGTTGATTTGTTTTCTTTTTTAAATCTAGGTGGAATGTTCTCTAATGAACAATTTTTGTAATTGTTCTTGTTTCTGTATTTACAGAAATTGCATTTTTCTAATTTCCTTTGTTCTCGGGCATTTCTATTTGTTGTTTCTATTATCTGTGTTCCCAATATTCTCTGCAGCCAATATTCTCTATTTGTTGTTTTTAATTTATTATTTTAATTATATTAAATTTTATTTTTAATTTTTTGAGCTAATTAGGATTTGCAAAATTAGAGATCAAAGCTAGACACTCAAGTTAAGGTCTATTCTGATGTAAGTGTTTGCTGGGTATCACAAAACGTGGTTGTATGTTTATTTTGTTTTGTTTTCTATATATGAAAACTCTGTGCATGACTTTGGATGTATTTTTATTTTTTGAATTTTTGATATATAGTCATTTGTGCTTGAATAAAGTATCTCGTTTACATAGGTGCTTGTTCTGTTTTTTGAACTTTCAAGTATTGGAATTGATATTTGGATCTTATGCTGGGTTTGCCCACACTTCTGGTTGGGGATTGCCATTAGAAACATCATATGTTTGATAAAATGGTGGTCTTTATGTAAACAAAACAAATAATTTGAGATTAGGTTGACACAAGACTAACGAAGCTAGAAACACAGTATCAAACATGAAAGTAAAAAAATATTTACTCTAAATAACTAACAGAAAATATTACACTAAACAATCATGCACTTACAATGATCAAACACCAGAAAATTTTAGTTTTTGAAATCTGCTGGTAAGAACACCTTAGAAGAGCTGGGAAAGAAGCTGAAAAGAACTCATCAGTAGAAGAAATCATCAGTAAAAATCAGCAGTAAATATTAAAAATCAGTAAAAGGAAAAAAATAGAGGATAAGAGAAGAGAGGGTAAAGAAGCTGAAAAGATGATCAGTACGTAAAAGAAAAAATGGAGTATTAGAGAAGAAGTAAAAAATACAGGATTTTTCAGAAAATTACCTGTAATGAGGAACAATATCTGAAACCAAACAAAGAACACTATGAAAATAAGAACTCTCCTAAAGATGAACACAACATCATCTTTTAAAGTATGTTCCTTCTCTTTCTAGGCGTCCTCTGACCTCTTATCTATCACCCATATCACCCATCATATCACCCATCAGACTGCTGTAAAGTAAGTAAAAGTTGTAAAACCAATCAAATCAGACATCAAATCAGAGATAAAAAGAAAATCTTCCAACAAAATCAGACATAAAATCACACGGAAAAACAAGAAAAATACTGTTGATTTCTGTACATTTGAGATAGGCTCTGATAAATAGAATTTTTCATTTATATATATATTATCTTCCATCTTTTTTGTCATGAATATGATCAGCTGGGGATTTGGTCGAGGGCTTTAATATAAACCCTAGCTAGCTTGAGATAAAGAAAATGTATATATATGGCAGAAAACCTTATATATAGAGAAAAAAGGTTTATTAGAAACCTTTTGTGGAAACTTAGCTGCTATGATTTTCTAATAAAGCCGTGTGTGTGGCTTTATATAGAGAAAAAAGGTTTATTAGAAACCTTTTGTGGAAACTTAGCTGCTATGATTTTCTAATAAAGCCGTGTGTGTGGCTTTATTAGAACTCTAGGTTAAAAAGGTTTAATATAAACCCTAGCTAGCTTGAGATAAAGAAAATGTATATATATGGCAGAAAACCTTATGATCAGCTAGCTCAAGATCAATGTTGTGAGACACATGATATATAAATGTGTGTGTGTGTTACATACTCTATATAGAATTCTTTACAAGTTATTAATTAAACACATTAATTCATTACAGATTCTCTCTCTTGTACAATATTTAATAAGGAAACTTCTGTGAAAGATTGCTGAAATTATTTCCTGTCATTATATATATATATATCGATATATAATAGGAGCCATAAGTCTGCAACAGGCCGGAGTAGTCTTTGTTGGATATTGGTGGATGAGAACGTACAAGTTTTATTATTTTTAATCATTTAAATATGTAAATCGTTATATTATTTATATTCATGTGTTGAATCAACCTACTGACACAAGCAATTTCTTTCTCCTGCTGACACAAGCAATTTCTTTCTGCTGACACAAGCAAAAAGACTGCTTTTTAAAAAAATACAACTGAGTGAATAAATGTCAGTAAATGCAGAATATCTGAATAATTATCTATATTCATGTGTCAGGAAATGCTTGTATCAGTATAAAATGTCAGTAAATGCAGAAGCTGCTGTATTATCATGTGAGAGAGAGATCAGAACAAATTAGGGCAAAATAGACTCTACTTTTCGAGACACAGTCTATTTCATGCATGTATGCTTTTTATTTTTGAACCTTTTGGTTTTGGCACATATATAGATCGCTTTGATCTCCCTTTTTTGGTGAATAACATGCTCTGACTTTTTAATTCATTTGAAAGATTCAACAGTATGAGTAAAAGGGTACATAATTCCTACATTTTCATGCATTTAATTATGAATGCAATTGGAGAATCGAATCAAAGGTCGATATTCTGGAAATTCAAAGGCAAAGTATAGAATTCTTTACAAGTTATTAATTAAACACATTAATTCATTACAGATTCTCTCTCTTGTACAATATTTAATAAGGAAACTTCTGTGAAAGATTGTTGAAATTATTTCCTGTCATTATATATATATATCGATATATAATAGGAGCCATATGTCTGCAACAGGCCGGAGTAGTCTTTGTTGGGAGTAGTCTTTGTTGGATATTGGTGGATCAGAACGTACAAGTTTTATCATTTTTAATTATTTAATAATTATCTATATTGAATCACCTACTGACACAAGTAATTTCTTTCTCCCGCTGACACAAGCAAAAAGACTGCTTTTTAAAAAAGTACAACTAAGTGAATAAATGTCAGTTAATGCAGAACATCTGAATAATTATTTATATTCATGTGTCAGTAAATGCTTGTATCAGTATAAAATGTCAGTAAATGCAGAACATCACCATTCTCAAAGCTATTCACTGATCCCACGAAAGAAAAAGTTTTTTAAAGGTCTTTTCCTCTGCAAAAAGATATTAAAGTAATAAAAAGACATTTACGGACACAAAATATAAAAAGCAGTATGTGCTACACGGATGTCACACGGAAAAACAAGAAAACCACTGTTCATTCCTGTTCATTTGAGATAGGCTCTTATATAATAGAGATAGATATATAGGATCCACACCATCTTAATTTCACTATTTACTGTTTTGTGTGTCAACTACACGTAAAAGTGTTATTAAAATTCAATGTCTCATACGCGCATGTGTTTATGGGTTTATACTAGTTCAAATTATATCACTTAATTAATGTGTTATACAAGGGCATAAATACCTATACATTTCATGATAATCATAAATCTATTTAACTACTGAGAGAGTTAAAGGTTTTCACCTATAATATTAATTGTGTCTCTAGAAATGGATAGATATTCAAATGCAAAGTTATTGGGGTGATTATTCTCTCATGATTAAATGATCTTCATCAAAATACCAGAAGAAATATACGTCTTAAATTTCATGTTATTTTAGTATATTCAATATTGTGGAGCATAGATTGTCGAACATTATTTTAAAAATTGAAGTTTCATGCTAAAATATTTAACACTACCATGTTTTTGCAAAGCGAGATTGCTGGATAGCAATGATCTTCACAAAATTGATACCCAAGCTCATAAATTAAATAAGTAAAATTAAATATGAGTTGAGATGGTTTATAAATAGTAGAATAAAAATTGAATTATCTATTATATTTTGTGTAGAAATTTAGAAAAGTTATTTTAGAATTTGAAAAAGTTAAATTATTTATTATATTTTGTGTGAAATTTTGATAAATTTGTAATAATGAAATGAGATTAGTTGAAGTGGATTTTGAATGCAAACGAAATACTCATGCTATCACAACTTCATCTTCATCTAATCAAAATGATTTTTTTTTTTGGGCCTAGAACTTAACTGATATCAGGACGAAAACAACTTTCTATTTTATATTTTGGGAGAAAAAAATATTCTCTAGACAGTGGGGACTGAGAGAGAGAAGTGGTTGGTGCCCACTTTAAAAGAATATGGAGTAAGGTTGGATTAGGTCTGAAGGATGGCCCATGATTCATGAAGTTAAGGCAAGGCGATAGCTGATGAAGAGAAAGATATAAAACTTCAACCATCATTGTCCTGTTCGCACAATGACAAATAGAATGGAAGCCCTTCTTCTTTTGACCATAACTTCTTAAAACCTTCATTAATTGTCGGAGACATTCAGATGCAATCAAAGGAGAGTGTTTCCATTTTTCTCCTAACACCTGACCCTACCCCATCTGGCCCTGTTCCTTAATTTTCTACATTTTCAAAACCCCACTTGTGACTTTGAGTGTTTTGCAAGTTTCAAAGATACTTATCCACTCATACTTGACTGATTTTTAAAAAATTTACAATCATAAATAATTAAAATATGGAAAAACCTTTTAAGCCAGTTGGGTGTAAATTTCTTTTCTGCACCCACCAATGAAAAATAAACACGTCAGGAATTTATAGAAATTACAATAAGATTGAATTTAGGTAAATCCCTCGCTATTTTTCCTCTTTCCTCTTCCTCCCCATAGCCCTTCTCTTATGCGATGCGTTTCTTCAAATGGAACCCGTAGCCCATCCTTTTGTATTCTCTGTGTATGCTCGAGATATTTCTCTCTCATGAAAAAATAGTCCCTTCATATGTAGATTTAGAGCACTCGCATCTCCATCTAGAGATCTTTGTTTTTTCCATCCAAGCCCAAGGTACAGCCGTCGCACCTGCTGTAATTGCAACGTCCACATTCCGTATGCAACTTGTTTCCTCCCTTGCAACATCCACATCCAACTCCATTTCTTCTCTTGCTGTGTAATAATTTTTTTTTTGTGTTTATTTAAGGAAAAATCTAATTGTAAGCGATTTTACATACTAATACGCGCACACATTCAATATGATTGGTCAGAAAATATATTTTATTGAAAACAGTACTAATTTGAATTTAGAATATGAATGTAATAATATTAGTACGCAGATTGATACGCAAACTTGCTTGTACGTAGCAAAACTCTTATTTTAAATAATATAGTTGAGTATCCTTAATCTCTTCGACATACATGATACATGCACTGCATGCTATATTTTGTATTTTGGTGGTTTTGGAGAAGAACAATTATGCATTTTGTTGTGTAGAGTTTTATTCTAAGGTTTAGATTTTTCTCAAAAACCTATTGTGTGGATGTGAGGTTTTAATTCTTTGTGGAGTGCGATTTTGATTCTTTATTGGGATAAAATTTTACCGAGTAGCAGGAAGGGGTTGGATATGTTTTCATTTTTCTGTTTGGGGGCGTTCGTTAGTCGATTCACCTATATCACGTTTGGGATCGGATCTCTTTTTGGAGCGTTCGTTCATCCATTCAGAGAGAGAGGGAGAGAAATGTTTAGAGCCAACGTTCGTCGATTCAAAGGGAGAGGAAGAGAGAATGAGAGTCAGAAAAAGATTGAGAGGAGGCTCACTTGTATGCGAGTCCAACTCTAAATTTGGTGAGGAAATTACGTGGCTATTTTTGATTGGTTGGTGTGAAAACAAAAATAGCCCCCGTCTGGCTGTGAGCGCTACTCTTAAAATATAGAATAAAAATAATATTTTAATTTTTAAAAAGTACAATAATTCAGGGAGTGAGAACTCTATACCCGTAATTAGCTGACAAAATGGGCCACCTTCCTGCATTCCTCTGCAAGCATTCATTCCCACACCCCTCTTTACCTCTTCATGGTCCGATTCGCAATGAAGTCATCTTGTTTATTTTTGTATATGAGATGAGGTGATGATGGATAAAATGATTTAAAATAAAAATAAAAAATAAAATAAAATATTATTAAAATATATATTTTTAATATTATTTTTATTTTGAGATTTTAAAAAAATTAAATTATTTATTTTATTTTATATGAAAATTTGATAAAGTTATAATAATTAGATTAGATTAGTTGAGAAGTTTTGTAAAAACAAACGAGACCTTAATCATATAAATGACGTTAACGTTGTGTTTGGATAGTAAAGTTTATCTATTATTTAATATTTTATTATTATTATTTATAGATCATCTAAAATCACTTCATTATCTAAACGTAATTCTAAATTTGTAAGTTTTATATTATGTTTTTTAAAAAAATGAATAAATTTAAAATTTACATTAAAAAAAAATATTTGTAATAATAAACTCTATTTTTTTTTAAAAAAATGAGCTTACATAATTTGTATATTTCAAAACTAAATCATGATGAATGACACTTTTGTCTTTCCCAACTTATGCATTTGATCAGGGGGTGAAAAAAAAGAAATGGAAAAGACAAACAGAGGGCCAAGGTACATCTGATAAAGTTGCCAACACAGTTGTTCTGGAGAGAGTGGTTGGCAACAACTGAGCATAAAATTCCAATATGATATTCATTCACACCACCACATTTGTTTGTCCTGATGAGTGTGATGGTTGGGGTATGTAAAGGCAAAGCTTATTTATAGGTTGGAAAGTATCAATTATTTGCATTTATCAACTGTAGAGACAACTTGAAAGGGATGTATGATATCAGTACACAACTCATAAAATATTCAACCAAGTACGAGTTCGTAAATACGAGTGCAAGTTTGCTTATAAGGAATATTAATTATTATGCATTCCATTTTACATATATATATATAAAATAGTACTGTTATATTTACAAACGAATTATATAAAATTAATATCATAAATTGATACGATTTCATCTAATCCATAATATATATTTTACAATAAAAGTAATTTTATAATCTGACAAACTATATCAATTTGTGAGATAATTTTTATATAATCTCTTTGTAGTTATAGTATTTTCCTATATATAATGCATCAATCCTTAGAAGTCAGCACCATTCTAAATATATAACCATAAAACAAGCAAAATGAAAAATAATATTTACAGTCATAAATTATATAAACTCTACCGTTACGTACATTTTTTTGAAAAAAAAGAGAAGATTTTAGAATTAAAAAAATTAATTTTTTAATAATAAATTAATTTTTTTAAATAGAGTGCGCAAGATTTATACATTCTAAAATTATATATAATATTATTCTTTTATTGTCCATCTTAAAATAAGACACAAATCATATTCCGAAATTTGAAGACGAGCCTAATACAACCATTGAAATTGATAGTTTAAATTTAGAGACATATACATGCAAATAAATTTTCAATGCATGATTCATCTAAAGTATGTCTTTTCCTGGCTTTAGAGTTTATATCCTAAAATAAATTTAATTAAAGATGAGATTGTAAAGTGGAAGAAACACGAGCAGATTGCAGTGTAAAAATTCGAAATCCCAACCCGTGACGGACGACCTTTACATGAAGAGCAATGCTAGGTACAGTCTCTACTTGGAGATTGCATGTGCAGGCTTAGGCTATTTTAACTTTAAAATTTTATAAAATTATAAAATTATCCTTCCTAAAATAATATTTTCTCTCATTTAAGCATGTATCTGCATGTGCAATCCTCACTTCAACTGCAAATATAATTTCTCTTACATGAAAAACAAACCGTCGCCCAGCCGTTGCCTAAGCCAAACCAAAGACACAGGACAGGACACCTTCAAAACCCACCGCTGTCCCAAAAAACGACAAATCGACATAAAATACTGTTATTTATATATATATTTTACACTATTTTTTAGATCAAAATCCAAGCTGTGCCCAGAACACGGTGAAATCTCCAGCTATTCCCCAAGTACCCGTCACCACCAACTTTGCCCTACAAGAACACGTGTCATCCCTTGACACCTCCTCCCCTGTTTTGTTCTCAGACATCACCATCACAGACCCGTCACGGCCCCCACCCCACCCCACCCCACAGTTTCAATTATTCAACACGTGCCGCTCTCCCTTTCCACGCCGGAAAATCCTCCTCCCCCCCCTCCCCTCTTCTTCTCTCTCAATTACCGCTCGCCAAATCATCCCTCGACCGGAGTGAATTTGAAACTCTAGAAAATCAATTTCTTCCCACCAGCCAAACGCATTACCAAGCGCCTATAAGTTCAAATTGAATCTAATTATCGTCTTTTCCAAGCAAAACTCCAACTGGGTCAATCTTGACTTCTGCAATAAATACCACCTCCGTCGTGCCCACCAAGTGGATTCGAATTGATTATTTGGAATTTTTTTGTTATTTGCTTTTCTGATTTTGTTTGGGGGGGTTGGTTTTGGATATGGGAGCGGTGACGTCATCTATGGCGGCGAAATTCGCGTTTTTCCCGCCTAGTCCACCGTCGTATGGGGTGGAGGAGGATGGCGAGGAGGGTGGGAAGCTGAGGATGACTGGGGTGGAAACGAGGGGAAACGTCGACGTTTTGAGGCTGAGAACCAAGAGGGGGAACGATGTCGTGGCAGCGTACATAAGGAATCCCTCGGCGTCTCTGACGGTGCTGTACTCTCACGGCAATGCGGCTGATCTAGGTCAGATGTACGACTTGTTCAGTGAACTCAGTTTCCACCTCCGAGTCAACTTGATGGGGTATGCTTGGGAATTTCCGAACGCTCGTTCACGAAGCTATCTATGTTAATACATAGTTAAATGATTTTTCGTAATTTTTTTCTTCGTGTCTTGTGTTTAGGTATGATTATTCGGGGTACGGGCAGTCTACTGGGAAGGTACGAGATTATGGTTTTGTCTTTTGTATGGATACTGTGAAAAAGTTGGAAACGAATTTATAGAAGTTTTGGATTTTCATGCTACTGTATATTTTAAGGAGGATTTTTCCATTAGAACTTTGATTTTTTTATTTTCCTTTTACGTTTTTGCTTTGTGAATAGTATGAATCTTGAGTCAAGTAACCTACTAAGCTGCTAATCTCCATGAATCTATGGAAGGGCTCTGGGCTTAGATGTTTCATTTTGTTGTCAAAGCTATAATAACTAACTGTAGATTCTATACTTCAGGGGTCTTTGCTCTTTTGCATTTTTCTTGTCAGCCAAACATATGTTAGTTTTTTGTTTTATGGGACCCAAAAAGGATCAGCTTTGGATTCTTTCAATCCTACTGGAAGTCCGAAAACCTGAAAGATATATGATTTTAATTAGTTTCCCATTTTATCCAAGAAACAATACTGGAATGCGATTAGTTTGGAATAAGTTATTTTAAATAAGATATGAGATGGTTGAACTATGTGTGTTATTTTGACAGCCGAGTGAGCAGAACACTTATGCAGACATAGAAGCTGCATATAGATGTCTTGTCGAGAAGTATGGCACAAAAGAGGAGGATGTTATCTTGTATGGGCAATCAGTTGGTAGTGGGCCCACTTTAGATTTGGCTACCCGGTTACCAAATTTGAGGGCAGTAATTCTCCACAGTCCAATCATGTCTGGCCTCCGGGTCATGTATCCGGTGAAGAGAACATACTGGTTCGACATTTATAAGGTTTACATTTTTATTCTTTGTTGTAGAATCTTAGTGTTGGATTTTTCACGATTTTTGGAAATTGATGTCATTTAAATGATTGTTTGCCTGTTTTTGGTGCAGAACATTGATAAGATACCCTTTGTCAATTGTCCAGTTCTCGTAATTCATGTGAGTATTTTCGTATTTTGAGGGGTTTTTGTGTTAGTTAGATTTTTGTGAAACTAAATATAGAATGCTAGTTTTGCATATTATATATATTTTTTTATAAGTAATAAGTTAATTCATTGATATAAAGATAGGCATAGCCCAAGTACACTAAAAGTATATAGATGCATACACCTACTTAGGAGCTAGAAACAGTTACAAGGAAATCATGGAAGTTGAGACCATTCAAATCTAAAACAATGGCCCACAAAAACAAAGTCTTCCAAAAAAAACTACGAAACTCTTCCAAGGAACGTTCATGATCCTCAAAATATCTCTCGTTTCGTTCACTCAAAATACACCAAAAAATACAAATAGGAGCCATTTTCCATATGGCTGCAATCTGTGGTGTCTCAATGATCCATCTCCAGTATGCTAATAGTTCAACCACCCTGCTCGGCATCACCCATGCTATTCCCATTTTGCTGAAAAAATAATTCCAGATATCTCTAGCAAACTCACAATGTAAAGTAAATGATCTGCCGTTTCATCATTATTTCTACACAAACAGCACCAATCCGTTATTATTAGGCCACATCTTCTAAGATTATCAATGGTCAAAATCTTCCATAAAGCTGCTGTCTAAACAAAGAATGCGGCCTTGGTGGGTGCTTTACTCCTCCATATGTTCTTCCAAGGGAAATTGTGCTTTTGTTGCATGGTAATAGAGTCATAAAAAGAGTGTATCGAGAATTTCCCTCTCCTAGAGGGCCTCCAAGCCATCACATCTTTAGTTGTGGCCGCAATAGAAGTGTTATACAGCAAGTGAAGAAAATCCACCCGAATATTCACTTCCCAATCATGTGGCATCCCGAGTAAGACTAATGTTCCACTCCTGTGCACCTTGATGAATTACCTGTAGATCAGCCACCATGGCTTCTTTATCCTGTGCAATACTGAAAATTGTTGGATAAACATCCTTCAAAGCCATGTCAACCACCCACGTATCTTTCCAAAAGCTGATTCTACTACCATCCCCCAAGCACAATCGAGTATTGCTAGCGAAAGAGCACCAACCTTTCCGTATGTACTTCCATAGCCCCACTTCATATGTCCCCCGTGCCTCTTTAGAACACCAACCCCCCCGTTCACTACCATACTTTGTGTCAATCACCCATTTTCATAAGGCTTCCATCTCATAGTTATAGCACCACAACCATTTACCCAGTAATGCCTTGTTGAAAGCCCTCACATTTCAAACCCCCAACCCATCATCCCTTAAAGAAGAACAAACATTGTCCCATCCCACTAAGTGAAACTTAAACCTCATCTCCTATTCCACTCCATAAAAAATCACGTTGAAGTTTCTCTATTCTAGTTACAATGCTAGCGGGAAGGGGAAATAAGGATAATTAGTATGTGAGAAGATTGGATAAAGTACTCTTAATAAGTGTGATCCGCCCCCCTTTTGATAAATACAACTTTTTCCACCCGGCCAACGTACACTTAAAATTTTCCTGCACCCCCTCCCAAATAGACTTGGCTTTGAAAGAAGCCTCCAACGGAAGCCCAAGGTACGTCAACAACAACAAAGAAGCCACACAACCCAAGATGCTAGCCAACCCTCTAATATTGCTTACATTACCAACCGCGACCATCTCCGTCTTGGCAAGATTAATCTTCAACTCGGATACAACTTCAAAACAAAGTAGGATGGCCTTCAAAGATTGGATATGTCCTGCATTTGCCTCACAAAACAATAAGGTATCATTTGCAAACAAAATGTGAAAAATAATGGTAAGGCTGTGTAAATCTCCCACTGAAAAGCTTGAAAAAAATCATCCCCCTACTGCTGCCGACACCAACCGACTTATTGCCTCCATTGCTAGGACAAATAAGAGAGGTGATAATGGATCTCCTTGTCGTAGTCCTCGCAAACTATTAAAAAAGCCCACAGGATCTCTATTTACCAAGACTGAGAAACGAGTCGTGGACACACAATGCCTTAATCTACTTCCTCCATCTTTCTCCAAAACCACATCTACTCAGCATATATATCAAGAAATTCTAATTAACATGATCGTATGCATTCTTCATATCTAGCTTGCATAGAAGACCAGGAACTCACGACCTGATTCTGCTATCCAAGCATTCATTGAATCATTGGTGATAAGAACCGAGTCTTAGATTTGTCTCCCCCTCACAAAGGCATTTTGGGATTTAGAGATAATCTTCTCCATAACCGTGCTCATTTTATTAGCAAGAACCTTTGACAGTATCTTATACCCACTGCCCACAAGACTAATCAATCTAAAATCTTGTACCTCTATTGCACCAGACCTTTATGGGACTAGAGCAATAAAGGTAGCATTTAAGCTTTTTTCAAATTTGCCATGAGTGAAAAATTCCTGAAAAACCAGCATTACATCCTCTCTCACCACCTCCCAACAAATCTGAAAAAAAGTCTTAGTGAAACTATCCGGGCCTGGAGCTTTATCTTTATTCATTTTCTTGATTATTTGTAGTACCTCCTCTTCCTTTTCAAAAAGTCTCTCCAACCAAACCATACTATTTTGATCAATGCCCTCAAAGGCTAGTCCATCTATGGTAGGCCTCCATGCATGAGGTTCTAACAACAAATTTTCAAAATGACCAGCCACATATTTCTTCATCACAACCTGATCAGAGGATGCAACTCCATCAATATTCAAGGACTCAATGGAATTAAACCTCCTATGTTTATTGGCCGCTCAGTGAAAAACTTAGTGCGTTTATCCCCCTCCCGAAGCCATAAAGCCCTTGACTTTTGCCTCTACGAAATCTCCTCCATTAGAGTCAATCTTTCAAGTTCAGAAACTACTTGCTCTTTACGGTTGTTCTCATCTCCTACACTCTCCAAACTTTGTAAGTCTTGGAACAAGCTCTTCTTCTGTAAGGTTACATCACCAAACACCTTTTCATTCCATGTCTTCAAGTCCTTCTTCAAAGCTTTCAATTTTCTAGCCAACACATCGCTTGGATTGCCCTCAAATAAGTATGAATTTCACCATTGTCTAACCAAGTCCACAAACCTCTCCTTTTTTAACCACATATTCTCAAACTTGAACGGCCTTCTACCACCTGGAATACCACCACCATCTAGCATTACTGAAAAATGATCAGAACATATCCTCGGGAACCTTTTCTAGCTTAAATCTGGATATTGTAGCTCCTATGAAGGGAAAATGAGAAACCTGTCCAATCTTGACCAAGAGTGATTATTAGACCAAGTATATTCACCTCCCATTAAAGGTATGTCCATAAGGCCTAACTCGAAGATGAAATCCGAGAAATCCACCATAGCTTGATTTTGACGTCCCCCCCTAATCTCTCATTGGAAAATATTGTCACGTTAAAATCCCCTCTAATACACCATTGAGCCTCCCACCAAGAACATAGGCCAGCAAGCTCATCCCAAAGCATACTCCTGTCTCTATCCAAATTAGGACCACATACCCCAACAAAGGCCCAAGGAAAACCATCATCAGAATTTTTAAAGAAACACCCCACCGAGTACTCTCCCACAAACTCATCAATGCTCTCTACCACCCTCTTATCCCATATAACCAAAATTCCACCCAAGGCTCCTTTCGAGGGTAAGTATGTCCACCCTACATATAGGCAACACCATATGCTCTGAATAATTCTTCTATTGATATGTTTCAACTTTGTTTCTTGAAAACAAATGATGTCCACCTTCCATTGCCTTAATAAAGCTCTTATTTGAAGGCGTTTATTAATCTCATTCAACCCCCTAACATTCCAATTTAAAATTTTGGGCTTCATTTATCAACTGTTCCAGCCCTCCCCTTGTTTCTTCCATGTTTCCACTCCCATCATTTCCATCATAATTAATGGACCATGTCAACCTCTTCAGCTCACTATCTCTTTTTGACCCTGCACCATGTTGTCCTGCCTCAATAGCTATAATCAAAGCCTTAAATTGTTCTTCATAGCCCACACACAAGATCCCCATACAGCTCTGAAGTTCCTCTACCTTTTTCAATACCCACTCAGAGGAAATACTAGGAGGAAACATGCTTAAAGGGGTAGGATCCTCTCCTACAGCCTCCTCCCCCTCTGTTGAGTATTTACAGGGCTCAAACAACATCAGTGTACCTTCCCCATTAATCTCCCCCTTATCCGACGAACACCCACAATCCGCAATAGCTAAGATGTCTTCTCGAGCTCCCTCATAAGGCTCACCGTGAGCCAATTCTTCCCCCCACGACCTTATCTGCATTTGGGCCGAGGATAATGACACGTTCATAGGTGACCCAGGGCTCGCCGGAGGATTCTGAGGTAGCCCACCAAGAGATGACCCTCCCTGAGCAGCTCCAGAACCATCAAGGACAAAAAAGTGCACTTCGCCGTCTACAATTTCCCCCACCTCCACTTCCGACGGTTGTGGGACCACTGTTGGACCACCACCTAATTCGCTGCAGGCTGTCGCCCCTTTCTGTGCTAGACACGACCCAAGACTTAGACCCGATAATGATGATTCGGGCACCTTCGGCATACCCGAAATCTTGAGTTTTGGGCCTTTTTCCTGCCAAACCTAGCGTGGGCTTCTGCTCAGGCCCAACCCAGTAGACACCTTCTTCCCCTTCAGGTCTGCCTCTCCTCCCTAGCCCATGCAGCTTTGCTTCCCAGCCTGAGGCCCACATGACTGAGCTTGGCCCATCGTCATTAGCCCACCTAATGCACCCTTTAGGTTTACTTCACTTGGGCCACAGCCCAGACCCAGACCCAAACCCACTCCCAACCCTTTTTTCTCCTCTGTGCAACGTATCATCCAGACTATGTTTGCTTGCAGCAAGTTGACCTGGCACTTCATCTCCTGTAAAGCGTGAAGCTCACTTTCCTCATTCAGACCGACAGCTCCTCTGCCATCTTCCACCCCTGCCTGGGCTCCTACAGAAGCGACATCACCCCTTTGCCGGCTTACCCCTCCTCTCGAGCATGTCGAAATGTTAGAGTGATGGCTACTCCTAACACTTCCTCTGGGTTGTAGCACCTCCCTATAAGATCGAAATGGAGGTTGTTTTGGAGGCAAGAATGAGCCACCTACACAACCAGCCTCCCTCAACGCCTCCTCCAACTTCCTCCAACCCTTTCCTTCCCTATCCTCTGGAATGAACAAGAAGTTCCAATACCCACCCCACCAAACTCCATCAACGCCATGAAGCAACCTCGTGAGTTAAGGCATCGCTGAGCAACATAGCCCCTATCACCTTCTCTATGCACAAAATAAAACCCCTTCCAGCCGTCAAGCTATCCTCCAAGGCTTTTAAGAACCACCTTGCCATGCCTAACCCCAGTCTAACCTCTTTCACCACCTTCCAACCTTTCTCCGTTAAGTGAACAAACCTCCCATCTCTTACTACCTCGAAAGCCTTAGATTCAATAATCGCCAGTTTTGAAGGACCCATAACTCACTAAAAGCAAACACTAAGTCACTTTGCATATTAGATAACGTTATAGAAGTGAGTTCCATGCACTAATTACCACCTTATATCCCCCGTTTGAGTTCTAATTCTGGCATCTGCATTTCTTGCTCATTTAATACAGTAAATGGGGATTGCTTGTTCACTTCATGCATATAATATGTGGATTTTATGCTACATCTGATGAATCCTTACCCTTTCATTGTGTGGCAAACTATCAAAGAAGTCTTTGAAAATTTGGCCAGAACCTATAAATATCCTTATATGAGCAATGTAACCCAGGTTCTCTCCTGTTGTGGACAGTCACATATATATTTAATCAATTGTATCCTGATGAAGGCCCAAGTTTTCGAGTAGTGTGTGCAGGTACTTCACAATAATTAGATTATTCCTCTGTAGGTTTCTAGGACTTGTGAGTGGTGACATCTTTGTCAGGGAAAACCTGAAGGGTCTGATGTGTTTCCATTCTTGCCATTTACTGCTAAAACCCCAATCATTTTTGTAAATGTTTTAACTTGAACTCGCGTTTTGGAAATTATTTCCAATTCTGACAAGGTTAGACAGATGGATTAAGTATATATTTTCCATATTTATGAAATTTTGACTGTTGTTGCTTGGTTGTTTCCGCCTTACGGTACTAGAACAAGGAGTGAAAGCAAGAGTGGGAGCAAGAACAAAAGAGAGACAATCTTGGATGGATATGTACTCCGGATTAAAATGTGCATGTGTGTGACTGTCCATCTATTTTCGGCATGATACATACTGGTTTACTACTTTGTGGGCAAAAAGCATAGAGTATAGTGTAACCACTGCACTGGCATGTAAATTTTATCAGTTTAGTTTATATGTAAAAACTTCAGGTTCTTCATCAGGGTTTTGTCCAGAGTCTTAACAGAACTATTCTCTTGTTGAATATGAGATCTGCTTGGACCATGTTAAATCCTTTTTGACCAGTTCAATCACATACTCATCCGTTATATTGTTCCCAACTTATGATCTGTTGGTAAGAGGGCAATCTGCCTTCTTATGATATGGACTGTGCATCTGACGAGCCTCTACTTTTTGGAACACCGATTTCGACGCATTTAAGGTTTATGGCCTGACATGGACATTATATTTAGCATCAATTTCAGGTGGGTCAAAAATTTTCTTAGATGGCTTGTATGCCGCATCGTGGGTGGACCACAATGTGGTTCAAGTGAGCTGGTTTGGGTTGCATTAAATATTTTAGAATGATCTATAAATGGGCATGCCAGAATAATATAAGTTCACATATCCCTTTAGTAATTGGCAGCTACATGCCACCATATCGATTGGCTGCTTTTCTTCATTTAACAGAAACTCAATTTTGTAGCATATATATAAACATTGAGATATGATATCTTGCAAAATATTGCTGAAATGTTTAGAATTATGCTCATTTTCCAAGCTGTTTTGCTCCGTGTCTGCCTTTTGTAGGGAACTGCAGATGATGTTGTTGGTTGGTCCCATGGTAAGCAACTCTGGGAGCTCTGTAAGGAGAAGTATGAACCGTTATGGATTAAAGGAGGGAATCATTGTGACCTGGAGCTTTTCCCACAATACATAAAGCATCTCAAGAAATTTATATCAGCCATCGAGAAATCACCACATCGGAGAATTGGATCTGGGCCAATTACAGATCAACCTGAAAATCCAAGGAACAGCACAGATTGTAGAGAGATATCCAGACCAGAAAATCTGAGGAATAGCACAGATTATAAAGAGAAATCCAGACCCAGCACAGACCGTAGAGAAAAGTCACGAATGAGTACTGACCAGAGAGAAAAGCCAAGGTTAAGCACAGACCATGGAGAGAAGTCAAGAGCCAATGGTGATAGGAGAGAGAAATCAAGACATAGTGTTGATCGGCCTGAGAAAGTGAGTAATGGCACAGACCAGCAAGAGAGAGCGAGGAACAGCATTGACCGGTATAATTTACTCGCTAGGATTGCTTTTATCCATTTATCCTTCTTGTTTCAAACAAGGGTTGACCAATGAGGCATGCCTGCTATACACGAGACGTCTGGTTTTCCTAACTGTTATAATTGGGTTGTGGTGGCAGATTTGGAGAGATGGTGAGATCGGTTGGATTATGCAATATTGATTGTTTCAAACCCACTGCAACAAAGATATGAAGAAGAGAACAGAGCAGTGCACACATGGAAGGTTGTATTCGCTTTTATTTTAATTATTTGATTGATCAAGGGGGTTGTACAATTGTGTTATTTCTTGTCCATTTTCTGGAGGAAAAAATAGGAAATCAATATAATCCAGAAAATCATCTCATTTCATTGTCAATTGAGGTTAATAAATCTTACTCTGCTTCTGTCTTGCCCCCCCTCTACCCTCTCTCTCTGAGGCTCTGCACATTTGCATGTAGCAGTTTTTGTTCATCAACTATGTTGCAATACATAGTGTTTTCTTTCCATATATTTCATCTTGGGCTATTTTTCAGTTGAGCACTCTTCAGAGTTCAGAATATTACGTCTTTCTGTCAGTTAAGGTTTCAAAATCTGATGAAAGTTTGGCAAATTTCCCTCTTGTTAATTTTTCAGTTCGAGGACTAGAGTGTGTTCTTGATGGAAGGGTGACTGTGGTTAATCTTACATCACAGGACTTGAAGATCCCTGGATGTTATATCCAGATTTAGTATTGACATCTTTATATATATATATATAATTTACTTGCAAGTGTGACCCCTCGTTCATCAAGCCGAATCAATAAGTAACTTCTTGGTGAGAAACTTTGAACTTTGATGAGAGTTCTCTTTTCAGCCCCTCGCCTCAAACCCACCCCCGATAGGTATTAAGGGCTCGTTTGAATTATGAGTTAAATAAAATGTTATTAGAATATTATTTTTTAATATTATTATTGTTTTGAAATTTAAAAAAGTTGAATTGTTTATTATATTTTATGTGAAAATTTGATAAAATTGCAATAATGATATGAGATTAAACCATCTCTTTTTCCAAACAAGGCCCTATTTTCTCCTCACGGCTTATGTACTTTTATTTTCCTGTATCCTAATGCTTACTGTATCCTTTGGAACGATGTTTCAATCTCAGATTTGCAATATGTGGTGATGAACTGGTTGGAGGGAAGTTTTACCCTCTTGTCGATTAAGCTGGCAATAAGCAGAGTTGACCCTCTTTGCCTGCAATTCTTTGTTGAATAACAGATTAAGCCTGAGAAAAACCAAGTGATTAATATTTCCAAATACTAATTATTGGTATTTTGATTAAAATATCAAGAGCCCTTGATCGGTGGGGATCCCTACCATTACTCGGACAATGATAGGGATAACTTCATGAGAGATAAAAAGCAATGAGGTCCATCTTCTTTTCTGTGAATCGAATAGATGATCCCAATCGGCTCTTACCACTCTGTTAACTTGTTTATATCTTTTCTATAAATCATTTCTGACTTGTGTTAGGATTTGGATTCCTCTAGATTCTACACTAATATTGAAAAGGTGCCTAGTGTTGGAACCAGCCATCGTTCAAACATACCTTAATCTCTTATCGGTCCACGTTGCCATAGTGGAAGCCACCCACTCGTATTATGCATTTATAGAGCTGTGGACGCGTAATCTACATAATTGCATATTTATTATTTGAGAACCGTTATATACATAAAAATAAATTTACAAATTGATGTGATTTTATTAGATCTGTTAGATTTATTTTACTATAAAAATAATTTTATCATCTGATGTATTATATCAAACCATATCAATTTATAAATTTATTTTTATCTAATTCCTTTGTGTCTAAAACATTTTTTTTATTATTTTCAATGCTCGCGTAATGTTACAGATGTAGCATGCCTGTATTAATATATTAATAGTATGATTTACTTTTTCAATGAAATATATTTTTTTGTGACAAATATATCTGTCACAACAATTTTAGGTGGGTTGCAAATAGCATTACTAATTTGATCCCTAATTAATTAATAAGTTGTAACGTCGCCCATCTACTTTATGAAGGCAAGGAAAACAAAGTTCACCATGAGAAAGCAAGCGACAGTGAAACGAAGGACAGAGAAAGGTTTAAGAAGGGTTTAGGTCCGAGGCGGCCACTACACAGTCCCTCTATGGATTCAGTTCCCTCTGCGAATTTCTTTTACGACCCATTTCCTCTAATCACAATCGCATCCCAGTGCCACTCCATCCCATCAATTTCATTGTCGTCAAATTTTGATTCAAATTGATCTTAAGCAGTTAAACCCCTATAGTCTCTGCAAATCTCTGCAGCAAAATCGATACTCTTCTTCCCTGTTGTAAACAAACAAATTTTCCTTTAAGACCTTCAAGGATTTCCACTGGCATGTGGAGCAATATTGCCAAACGAGCTATTTCAAAGTCCCAGAGTTTTGTCCTCAATTCCCACTCCCTCAGACGGGTTCATAGCTTTCTGGGTCGTACCCAGGACCCGATCTTCCCTGAAGAATTCAGATATAGGCCCTCTGAGCTTAATGCTTGCTGGGATAATGGGTTTTCGGAAATGGGTTATCATCGACATGACGAGTTTTTTTCACATGAGGACTTTATGCGGAGGCCAAGTTTTGGAATTAGTGGGTTTTGTCCCAGAGGCTATGCGAGTTTGGCCGAGGCTGAGGTAGTTTCGTCTACGGATGTGGAGGAGGATGTCTCGGTTGCCGAGGAGGTTCAAGAATTATTGCAGGAAATGAGTAAAGAAGAGAAGAGGCAAGTTGATTATCGGCGGCGGAGGCAACAGAAGATGGCGAGGGGAATGGGCCAAGGAAAGTATCACTTGCTAAGGAGGAGGCAGGTGAAGATTGAGACAGAGGCGTGGGAACAAGCGGCAAAGGAGTATAAGGAGCTTTTGATGGTCATGTGCGCGCAGAAGCTGGCCCCGAATTTGCCATATATGAAGTCGTTGTTTCTTGGTTGGTTTGAGCCTTTACGGGACGCCATTGAAAAGGAGCAGCAGTTGTGCCGGAATGGGAAGAACAAGCGGGCGTATGCCCCATATTTTGAACAGTTACCGGCTGACATGATGTCCGTTATCACAATGCATAAGTTGACAGGTTTATTGATGACAGGTGGTGAGCATGGAGCTGCGAGGGTGGTACAGGCCGCTTGCATGATAGGCGATGCCATTGAGCAGGAGGTAGAAAGTTTTTTCCGCATTCTTTTCATGGTCATTTTGGTTTGAACCCTCCTATTTGATCATTCTATGATTCTTAGCCGTTCACTAGGATTGAGTGAAGAGACGTGGTATACAGTTAAATTGGTTTAGAGGGCGATGAGTAAGAATATACAACTTAAAGAGTTAGTGATTTTCAAATGCCTTGGGAGTAGTAATGTTTAGAATTTCGGTTACGCTGATGAGTTATAGATTGGTGCATGGTGACCATTACAATTGTTGTTTTAAACCATGGGGCGATATCATTTTTGGGCCTTAGTAATGTTCTTTTTTATTGGTAAACAAAATTTTATTCATGATATTTGGGCCTTAGTAATGTTTTTTTTATAAGTAATAAGAAAATTTTATTGACAAGTAAATAGGTGTAGCCCAAGTATACAAGATAAAACACTTAAATACAAGCTAAGAACTAGAAAAGGATGATAGCAAGTCATGAAGATTGTCTCCATTCAAAACAAGAACCTTTGTCCAAAAACACAAAGTGCTAAAGAAAAACTCTCTCAAGTTCTCCCATCAAACGTTCTCTATCTTCAAAGCACCGCCTATTTCTTTCCAACCATAAGCACCACATCAAACATAAAGGGATCATTCTCCAAATAGCAACAAAGCAATGATTCCCGCTAAAACCTTGTCAATAAGCTAAGAAATCCACCCTTGCTTAGGTATCACCCAAGCAATACCCGTCCTTCCAAAAATCTCTTCCCAAAAAGTCTAGCCACCTCGTAATGAAGAAATAAGTGATCAACCAATTCACCATATTTCTTACACATGAAGCACCAATCCACAACGATTAGTCCACGCTTTCTCAAATTATCCATGGTCAAAATAAATGCACTTCCAAGGAAATTTATTAACAGAATGACAAGTCAATGCCTTATAATAGGAGCTAACCGAGAATCTTAAATTTCCAGCGTGGATCCACAGCAAATTATCCGTGGACGAAACTACCTCAGCCTCGGCCAATCCGTGGATCCCAGGGTTTTATGACCCTGGGATGTAATGTCTAATTCTTCTGTAAAGCTTGACTTGGGACTAAAGATAACTGAGATAGAGCCCTTTATGTTCTGGAGTGGTTTGAATATTTTTTTGTTCTTTTTGTAAAATATTGTGGAGCAATGTTTAGTAACAGCAGATAGTTTCCAGTGTTTAATTATCCTGGTTTTAGAAAAATGGATATACTGGAATTATAACAGGTTTTTGTTATCTCTTCCTTTTATATTCTTCCTCTGTAATTGTATATTTTGATTTTGTTGTGAGTTTCTTATTCTTCAAAAAAAAAAAAAAAATGATTTGGTTGTAACAAATATGTCAGGGTTGGGTTAGTTGGACTCTTCTGGTTTTATCTTTCTGAATATGCTCATTGAAATGGGTGAGTATTTCTTGTTATCCCACAATGAGCACTGATGTGTCAGGTTAGAATTCACAAATTCTTGGAGAAAACAAAACAGAAAAAGGGTAATGAAGATAAGGAAAATGAAGGAGGTGACTCTAATTCTCTTATCAAGGAACAAGAGGAGTTACTTATTAAAAAAAAAGGGGAACAAGAGGAGTTAAGAAAAAAGGTCACTAATTTGATGAAGAAGCAAAAGCTGGTGGCAGTGAGGCAGATAGTGAAGGGAAAAGATGATTCAAAGCCATGGGGCCAGGATGCTAAGGCTAAGGTTTGAAGATATCTTGTAATGACATGAAAGAGATTATTTGTTTCTGTCAGTATGCTTTCTAAAAGAGGTGCTCTTTGCCCTTGTAATTTTCAGGTTGGAAGCCGTCTGATTGAACTGTTGATGCAAACAGCTTATATACAACCACCAGCCAATCAGCTAGCAGATGGCCCACCTGATATTCGACCTGCTTTTGTACACTCATTCCGAACTGTGATGAAGGAAGGAAAGTAAGATCCCTTTACTTCCCTGTTTTCAGAAGCTTAAAATATTTTCCCTGGTTTCACTTCTGGGCTTCTGTTTCCACAGGAAAAGAAGCAGAAGATATGGCATTATTGAATGTAACCCTCTAGTTCTTAAAGGCCTTGAGAGAACTGTAAGCAAGTTGTATCATCTTTCATTCCTTAGTGAGCATTAATCGGAAGTTGCATGTGGGCAAATGATGGGTTGTTTTCTTTTTAAGGGTTTGGGCAATTGGTGGATTATTTTCTAGTTTTTTGAGGTGGAACTTCCCACCCACTAACACATTCTTGTGTAAGGGTGATTACAAGATATGCTATTTGCTCAAACAGGTAAGGCACATGGTTATTCCTTATATGCCAATGTTGGTGCCCCCAGTCAAGTGGACAGGGTACGTCATTTGAGCTTCTATTTTCTTTATTTTTCGCTTGGTGGCTGCCTTTTTTGTTTTGAACTGCATAATCATGGTGCAGACAACTTAGCGTCCAACGTTTTGATATTCATACAGTGATAGCTTGTTTGAGCTTTTCTGTAAGAGTGCTATATAAGAGAAAGGGGTCTCTAGATTGCTAACATCTAACAGGCATATGTTTTTGGTATTTTTTTGGAAACAATAAATTAGTTCAATAATCTTGGAAAAAAAGTTATATGCTGAGTGTTTCCAAACAATTCTCAAGGACTAGATAAATGACGTTAGATTACTTTTATCGGCCATTCAAGTAATCATAATGGAACTGTTAGGATTGATTAACAAAAATATTGTAATTTTGATTGGAAAATAACTTTCTATAAAACTTTAAGTCTCCATTCAACACAAAAGTCCTGTTTTATTTACTTCATCACAATAGTTGCTTGATAAATCAAAGATGTAATATCATCTAGGGCCTGAAAAATGAAATTTTGGGATGCACTTGTGAGAGACTAATGACTTCTTTTCTATACGCAAACACCTTTAGTTAGGCTATCTATCTTATCATGTAAGAGAAGGTTAATTGATTTCTACTTTTTGGCCATTTCGTTCTACTTTGTTTTAGTTCTTGGTAACAGTATTACTTATTAATAAAAACGAGCTAATAATATTATTTACAAGGCTTTAGGTGGAATTTCTGGAGTAAGAAGTACTTGAATGTATTTTGGCTCTTTTGAACTAAGGATTTCTTGCCTTTTTGTTCCAATATTTAGAAACTCACAGAGGTTCTTGTAGTCATTTTAAAACGCATCCGTATCCCCTTCTGCCCATGGACTAGTTTATGTAAATTGCACTAAAGGAAATCCCAATTTCATTAGTGTATCCAAATGTCAGAAAGGGTATTGCAACTATCTCTTGCCTGTATGATTATGCTAATAATTCTGAATAAAAGATAAAGATGGCTTTTTGGTGGTTCAACTGTTGGTAACTATCCTTCTACTCCTTTATTCACCGTTCTTTCTTTTATTTGTCCTTTTGCAGTTATGATAAAGGAGGGCACTTGTTTTTACCATCCTATATCATGCGCACTCATGGATCCAGACATCAACGTGAAGCAGTTAAGAGGGCTCCTAGGAAACAACTAGAACCAGTTTTTGAGGTTTGAAATTATGTGAATTGTTCATTACTTTTTTTTATTATTATTTTTGTTTTTAGGTGTGGAAAACAATACAGGTATTCTGTATAGTGTATTCTGAACACTTTATTGTACTTAGCTGTGAGAACTAGTTACTGGAATTATGTTGGTTGTCATAGCACATATATTTTGTTTGCTTGGTATTTCTTCCCGTTTTGTTCCATTCAGAAAGGCTGTCATAATTGTTTAAGTACATCAACTCTCCAGGCGCTGAATACTCTTGGGTATACCAAGTGGAGGATAAATAAGAGGGTACTTAGTATTGTAGATAGAATATGGGCTAGTGGTGGCCATCTTGCTGATTTGGTGGACCGCAATGATGTGAGTTATGTTATGCCATCTATTTTTTGTCATTTTTGTTCTGATGTGCCTGTTTTGTTTAACAGTAACCCAACTTCCACGTGATTAGTGAGTTTGGTTCATTAACAGCAATTTGAAAATGCTTTTGTTTAACTATATGTGTTGTAGGTACCTTTACCAAATGAGCCAGATACTGAAGATGAAGCTCAGCTTAAGAAATGGAAATGGAGAGTCAAATCTCTGAAGAAAGAGAACAGGGAGAGACATTCACAGCGTTGTGACATAGAACTTAAACTTGCTGTATGATGCCTTTTACTCACTGTAAGACAGTAACCATGCTTTTCAAAGATGCTAACCCTTTCTTATTTTTAATAAGGTTTGTGTCAACTTTATTTACTGGGAGCAGGTTGCAAGGAAAATGAAGGATGAAGAAGGTTTTTTCTACCCACACAACCTTGATTTTCGAGGTCGTGCATACCCAATGCACCCGTACTTAAATCATCTGGGTTCAGATCTATGCCGGGGTATTTTGGAATTTGCCGCAGGACGCCCTCTTGGAAAGTCAGGCTTACGTTGGTTAAAGATACACTTGGCAAACTTATATGCTGGTGGTGTGGACAAATTGTCTCATGAGGGTCGAATAGCATTTACTGAGAACCATTTAGATGATATATTTGATTCTACAGACAGGCCACTTGAAGGCAAGCGCTGGTGGTTGAATGCAGAAGATCCATTTCAGTTCTTGGCTGTGTGCATGAATATAACTGATGCCTTGAGAAGTTCATCCCCAGAGACCTTTGTTTCACATATACCTGTACACCAGGTACTTTCATAGGGGACATAAGTTGCTCTGGGGAGTACTGATGCTCTGAATAGTAGTTTTTGCAGTTATTTACATATTTTTAATGGTAAATAACCCTTGAATAAGTTATATTCATGTGCTAAATCTTATGGGGAAAAACTGATCAAGAGAAAAAGAAAGGGAAAAAAAGGACTAGAGCGTAGTGTAAGGGTGTTAAAGGAGGTGTAGAGACAGTTTATATGTTCTTATGCATGAACTGTCTCCAATATTGATGTGTCTGCACACGTCTATCTAGCTTTTTGTGCGGTTTCCATACTGGAACTCTTATTGGATTCATTTGTAATGGCTACCTCCTACCTCCAGTCATATGCAGAGACTAACCAAAGACAAGTTTCAGTGGGTTCCTTTGTTAGGTTGTTTTACTTGATTTGTCTTGTATTAGAGGGCGTTCAATGGATTGTTGCAATTGTTGCATGGCAATTGTTGCATGGATGTGGGTAGGACCACCGGCTTAATTGCATTCATATTTCTTTTCTTATATGATACCGTCATCTCTTTACCGTATGTCTTTCCAGCACAGCTAAGCTTTGATTTGATCTGATATTTTGTGTTTTCTCTATAATTCATAACTTGTACTTAGTTCTTTTTTCCCCTTTTTGATGTTGTCTAGGATGGTTCTTGCAATGGTTTACAACACTATGCTGCTCTTGGAAGAGACAAGGTAACGTTGTTGTTTTTATTTTCCAGTTTAATTTAGGAGTAGGTATAAAGTTTTCACTTCTGTTTGGATGACTTCCCACAAATAATGCTAGATGCGTGAGAGATGCTATAAACCTTTCGATTTTGTGGGAGAAAAGGGAACCAAATTTATTGATTTACCACGATTGCCTTCCTCATTAATTAGGATTCAAAATGGCACTTAACTCACTTTACACTGTCTAAATTGTTATTTTTTTTGTCAATTATAAGACACCAAGCAATATGATCTGAGATTGTAGAAACACACTTAGAAGAAGGTAAAAAAAGGAAAAAAACTTCTAGTAATTTATTGAATAAATTTTGTCAAAAATGCAGATGAGGTTGATCAAAAAACTTTTTAAACATCTCTTTAGTTGAGATTTATCTATTTCTATCCATTAATTTTCCCTTTGCCTAATGCACCATTTAATGGAAAACTATTTACTGACATATGTTTAAATTGAAATGGATATGCCACTTACTTAATGGACACCATACCTCTCTCTCTCTCTCTCCTGTTTGAAAAATAAAGATTCGTTTCATTCTCGGATGCATATGAATTATTTCTCATTCATAATGTTCCATTCAGTTGGGGGCAGTAGCTGTCAATTTAGTTGCGGGAGAGAAGCCAGCAGATGTTTACTCAGGAATTGCTGTTAGGTAAGCTGTTATCTACCAAGGCAAATGGGATTCATCAGATAATGGGGTCCCAAACCTTTTTACTTTAGTTGCACTAGTAAGATTTCAGGAAGCATTGCAATTCCCATTATTCTTGCTACAGTCTTTTTTCTCCCCTCTCTGATAATAAGAAACAAAAGCAAGTATTGAGCAGAAGAAATGTGTTTTTTTGAGTTGGTACTTTAATTTTTGATAAGCTATATTATTTTTATTAATGATTCAATAAAAACAAAGGCGTTATCGAGGTAAACATGGAGTATACGACAGACAGCTACTGAAAGAAAGAAAAGAGGTGAAGAAATCTTGGAAGCTAAGGCTAGAATACATAGGTGGCTGCCATCCAATAGTAAAATGAATTGAAAAACAAGGACTTCCACAGCAAACAAATGCTCATTCGCAATTACTACCACAAGAAAGTTTCCCCGATCTCTAAGGGGGCTTATGCACTCCAGGACTTTCAGAATCATTTTTCATAAGGTCTTGTTGTGATGTGTATCCAATTGCCATTGCTAACACGCTAACAGGTCCACCACCCCATCTAGGCATAACCTGATATGAGCTACCACCTGGAGACATATGAAGTGGTACAAAATATGGAAGAAATGAGGAAACAACTTAATCATAGACTATGCTTGCTTTCTTCTCATAAGAATAATTAGTTCTATGTTTCTAGGTTGCTGGTTAAAGCACTCATAATTTAAAAAATTAGCTGTCTTTGTCATGTCCATATGTAACGTGGGAAGTATTAAATGTTTCAGTCTTTGCATCCACATCTATGGATTTTTGGGATGAATAATCCATGCATACCTCTCTATTAGTCTATACATGGAAAATAGGAAGTTTGACATGTTGGGCCTTCATAGTGGAGCTGAGTCTTTCTTTATCATTCTGGGGGTCCTGACTGAAAAGAGCTCCAGAACTCTTATCTCCTCCTCTATTGCTAAATTGATCTCTTTTTCCCTTTTAAATTTCTGCCCGGTGTAGTTGGTGGTAAGAGAACTACTCTATTGGTCAGCAATCCTGAGCAGCAAATTCTTTTTTTTTTTTTATAAGTAAAAATATTATATATATCAATAGGAGTAACCAAGTACACTAGACGTATACAAGAAAACACCTGGTCCATACTAGAGAGCTCCTAATGACCCAAAAAGCCCCCATCCAAAATACACCATGCCCGAATTGGAATAAAACGCACCTCCCCAACCCCAACCCCTTGTTTCCCCGTAAGACTAATACTCCACCCGAAACTCCCTCTACAAGAACGTAGTCATGATGCCCTCCCTTTAGTCTTCTCTCGACTTGAACTACCACCCTTAGCGTCATAGTTGATTGCTCAAGAAAGACGCTTTAACTCCCTGCTTTTCTTAAAACTTGATTTGGTTTCAAGCGAGTGGCTTGCCTCAATCGCAGTGAGTAGTGCTTTAAATTGGTCTTCACATCCTATATGTGAGAGCCCCACGATATGCTGAATCTCGTGACCTTATGTAGAACCCAATCCAATGGTGAGCGCGCTATATTGTTTATTGGAGGGAGAGAAACCAGGGGAACAACATTATCCCCAAAAACAGTACCCAACTGCACTCCCGACCCTAGACATTCCTTCTCACAAGGCATCAACTACAAACCCATAATTTCCTCTCAGTCCCTGCCATATCTTGCATTCAAATCCCAAACCTCCTCAACAGCTATACGGTAGCTGTCCATTGTTGCTGTCGCTATTAAAGGTTCCTCCCCTCCATCGACGAGGACATTGCTTGTATATGCTCCACCCCCTGACGATCCTTTCTGTGCCACTTTGTCAGACCCTACTGCTCCCTCTGGAAGCATAGAATAGGTAGGGGAAGCACTACCTTCTATTACCGCATTTTCATCTTCTAAAAGAGGCTCGTCAATTTCTTCCAAAGCACTCAAGACCCTGGAAGGACCCACCTTCAATTGAAAGTGAACCCTGGAAAAAAGTACCAACCCCATTAGCAACTGGTGACTGAGGGCAGTCAGACGACAAGCTACCGATGTCTTGAGTGAAACCGGCGTGAAGTGAACAGTGATGCCAGCGTCCAACGACCCTATTTGTGACGGTGTCGAAACGCCCTTTGCCGGCGCACTTGAGGCCTTCAAACCCTTTGGATCTACCCTCCCGCCCCCCTTGTCCGTTTCGACCCACCTCCCAAACCCACGACTAGGTCCAGCCTGTTAACCACTTTAATCATGAGATCACTCACATACTCTATAACTACCGTCAATTGAGTTTTGACAGCCCACAAGACCCTCTCCACTTCTCCTAATGTTGTCTCCTACAAGTGTCTTACAATTTTCTTCCGCCGCGGAGCTATTCTCTATTGGACTACCCACCAATGACCTCAACACTGAAACGTACGAGGCACCTTTGATTGAGGAAGGCCTTCCCACTGTCTTTCCATCAACACACTCTCCTCTGTTTGCATGCTTCAGAATAGCGGCTTTGGACCCAGTAACGCTTCGAATGGATTGCAGAAAACCTTTCCATCTAATGCCATTTACGCCTTCCAGAATCACCAACAAACCTTTCCTCCTTCCATTCCGAAATTCTGAGAGTTGCAGAAAGCTGCCCCTTGCATTAATATGATGTTGAATGATAAGAACTCTATTACCCATCCTTAGCTCCCTGAAGAATCCTTCATGACAATTGAGTTCTAAACAATCAGCTATCTCCTTAGCCACCCACGAAGCTGTCGTCCCACCTAGACACATGAACTTAGCCATCATTTTATTACATTCAAAGATGCGAAAGCTATTTCCTCCCTCTTTCGTAAAAACGAAAGTTTTTTATTCCACCTTCAACCACCTCTCACCTTTCATCTGAGACGAATCCATGTCGCACATCGTCATCATCTGATCCCAAGTCACAAGATCATTCTAGGATAATCTCGCTTCGTCATCTCAAGGATTATACCAAGATAAAAAGCAGATCAGAAACATCAGATCTGCACCAACGAGAATGCAGATGAAAATCCTGGTCACCGGAGGGGGACAGACGTCGGAGGGCCCTCAAAGGAGTCGCTGGAGCCCGTTGGTCTTGTCTGTGGCGGTGGTGAGGTGTCACTCGCTGGTCTAGGGTGGGTGAACAGTGGCGGCGGGTTTTCTCTCTCTGTAGGGTTTTCTCTCTCAACACCAAACTTCAGATACTTCTTCCAAATAATTATCTGAGCAGCAAATTCTATTGGCGGTTTGGGTTTGATGTTGTCTGTTGAAAGCATATGGCTAGTGAAATGCTTTCAACCTTAATTTCTGTTTCTGCTAAATAGATTTGACAAACCAAAAATAATTGACTTAATTTGTTTGTAAAGGCAACTGAATGTATTCACAGCTGCATAATTTTTTCCTTTTTTACAACGTATTTCTAACTGCAGTGGCCATTTTGATGACGACATCATATTTGCTATGCAGGGTACTAGAAATCATGCGAAAGGATGCCCAGAAAGATCCCACTGTTTTTCCAGATGCATTGCATGCAAGAATATTAATTAATCAGGTTCTTTGCCAACTTTTCATTTCCTGATTTGTATGATGTCTTGCGATGCATATTTTTAAACTTGGCAAATTGAAACTATCAAACCATTGCATTATTTTTCATCACGAATTCATTCAGAAGATGCAAGTAGGTTTTATATGATTCTTTCGGCGTACATTGCGATGTATTATGTGATTTGCTTGGTGTTCATGGCGATGTTGCCTACTGGGTGACCTCCTTTCTCTCACAACTGATAGTTGTTGACCTGATGGCTGGATGTCATCCAGGTGGACAGGAAATTGGTGAAGCAAACAGTGATGACATCAGTATATGGGGTCACTTACATTGGTGCTAGGGATCAAATCAAGAGGAGGTTGAAGGAACGTGGTGCAATTGCAGATGATGCTGAGCTCTTCGGTGCTTCTTGTTATGCTGCAAAGGTGGTTGAGGAAGAAGGATTGATGCCATTACTATAGCCGCATATTTCTGAGTGTACGTGTATCTGTGAGTCTCGATGAATTTACGTTAATGACAACTCTTTATTGTTGCCTGGGCAGACCACCCTAACTGCATTAGGGGAGATGTTTGAAGCTGCACGCAGTATCATGAGCTGGCTTGGTGAATGTGCAAAAGTGTGTCCTGTACCCATTTTCTTTTGGTTTTGCTTAAATATGTTTAAACATTATTTTCTACTCGTTTCTCTGTTGTCACTATACAAATATATGACTTCATAGTTGGAACACGAACAGATAATTGCATCTGAAAATCAGACAGTGCAGTGGACAACTCCACTTGGACTTCCTGTTGTGCAACCGTATCGAAATTTGGGAAGGCATCTTGTGAGTGGTTCAAAATCTTCATTAACATCTATGCTTATTACTCTAGTCACATATCGAGAATCCAAAAGAGCATTTCAAGTCATTAAATTTCTTTTTATGAAATTCAATGCAGATAAAAACTTCTCTTCAGATATTATCGCTACAGCGAGAAACAGAAAAGGTAGTTGTGCCTACTTTCCCATCTGAGCTCTGCTTGGTTATGTGGGTTTCTTTTAGTGTAATTCCACGTCACCCCTGCATTATACATTGACATTCAATGTCTGGCATGCCTATTTCATGTTGTAGCATTTCTCTTTGCAGAGAAATGATATTTGTAATCATAGAGTATACAAGCGGTGCACACTCATTTTGGAAACAGTGAGTTAATATGGGATCCACATGAAAAAAAATTAATTTTTTAATGGTGGACCCCACTCTTTTTCAAAAAGAGTGTGCAGCACTTGCACAACCAATGACTGTATCTAGCATCACTCCTTTACAAATATGTGGGTTTGCCCCAAATTTCTAGCTAGATGTGGGATTCTACTTAGAGGGGTGCAATGCCCTCACCTTGCAGTCCTGCTCCTCCATGTGCTAGATGTATTTAAGTTTATAGATTGACCCAACGGAAATGAATTTCTAATGCAACCCCATTCCCCATTCTCTTCTTCACCCCTTCTCATCTGCAAGAAATGATTCTTGGTTCTGCTCTGAATGTGGAAGCTGGAAATGGCTTAGAGCATCTAATGATGGATCCAATCAAAATGCATTGATATACAGTTTGTTAGTCATGCTGACTGAACAAAGATATATAGGGCCGATTTCTTATTTTTTACCCTAAATTGAAGAGCAACAAAAAGGAGGCCAATTTCATCTTCGGCTTTGACTTTCTAGGTTTTTAATGTGATGAATATAGCCATCACATTTTATGTTGGATATTTTGGGCCACCGAGCTCAATTTTACCATTGTAGGTCATGGTCAAGCGGCAGAGGACAGCTTTTCCACCAAACTTCATTCACTCCCTCGATGGTTCTCACATGATGAAGACTGCAATTGCCTGCAAAAAAGCAGGCTTGAACTTTGCAGGTTTTTCTTGTGGTTCCTTCCTTTTTTTTTCTCCTTTGTTGCTTTCAATTTTCTACTGATTTTACCACTGGTATATGATTACAGGAGTTCATGATTCATATTGGACCCATGCATGTGATGTGGATGAAATGAGCAGGATACTTAGAGAGAAGTTTGTTGAACTCTATGAGACACCAATACTGGAGAATGTACAGTATCTTTACGTATATACATTTAAGTGAAATCGGAAGCCCATTTAGTGATAGAATAATCACCATAATTTTGCTGAATATGGAAAAAAAGAAAAGAATGATGAAACTGCCGATTTTTAAGAAATTAGTTTATTCATTTCTCTTTTTCTGATTGAAACTTAGAGAAGTGTAAGCATGTAAACATTTCAAATCTATTATCTAGTAGTTCATTGTTCTAACCAATTGTTTTGTATGCAGTTACTGGAAAGCTTTCAGCAGTCCTTCCCGACATTGTCTTTTCCTTCCTTACCTGAACGTGGAGACTTTGATTTAAGGGATGTCTTGGAATCCCCATACTTCTTTAACTGAACAGATGCACGTATTTCTCTCCCCCAGGACTACAGTGATCTCATGCCTCTATAGATGTTTGCTTCTCTGTTTCTTTCCATATCATGGTTAGGAAAGTAGGGTCTTCTGTCAAAATCCCTCGTTGAGAATCGCTGCACCATCCATGTAAATATTACGTGAGGATGTCCCTGCACATGGAGAAGATTGCTATTTGATGCTTCATGTGGCCTTGAACTCACCTTTCTATGCTCCTGTACAGCCAACGTGTAACTTCAGTTTTTCTTTATATGTATGCCATATGGGTTAAAAGAGCTTGTCTGAAGTCGAATCACGGCAGGAAAATTCTAAATAAGAAGCTGAGATATAAGTCCGAGATGGCTGCTGCTTGTACACAGCTTCTTGACGATACATTTCTGTGCATCATGTTAAAGATGCAAAGCTTCATGATGATTCGATTGATATTAGAGTCTGTTGTGAGAAAATGCTAGGATCAGGTTCCTTTGATACTTGCAGATGCAAATATTGCTTTTTCTATAGGATATAATACTTCTTTTCCGTTATTCTTCAGGATTATGTGCCATATACATGTATATATTTCCTTTTATTGTAAGTAAATGGGAGTCCGATACCTTACTATATCATGAAACATTACGGGAAGCAAAACTTTTTATAGAGTATATGGATCGGCTTACCTCCTTTTGGTGGTTGAGAAATTTATTAATTTTGTGCAGAAAACATAGCAAAGTGTCTGTTGATCTCGACAAGACGATGGAATCATGGAACTCCTCATAGAACCCTGGGACGATCATGTCATGGATACTAACGCTTCAAATATAAAAAATAAACCTTTTGAGAGAGAGAGAGAGAGAGAGAGAGAGAGAGAGAGAGAGCTTTACATTGGACTGAGAATACCTTCAAGTAAATTCATCAGCATAATATTAAAAACAAGTAAGTTTTTATCAGTAATTTCAAGTAGTTGTGTCTCTTTCAAAGTATAGTCAATTTTCTGAACGGGTTACCTGCAAGTCAAGTCGCTGCTATCTCCAACCGAAAAACATCAGTCTGCTCATGGTGTTGTATCAAATTGGATCGATAATTTCGAGGATGGGTCGAGATCAATTTATCAGACCCATATCCTATTTATTTTTATTTCTTTTCTTTCCGTGCATTGTATTTGCTGCTATGGAATATTTGTTGGCCCAGTACCCCACATTTTATATATCTGGCATTTTCCTAATGCAATATTTCCATGGAAAAACAGTGCAATTCTCTGACTCAGTTGCATATTGCACGATGTTGTTTCTCTATTACTACATCTTCCCATAACGTCTCCTACAAAACTCATCCGAGTCATATCCCTCCAACTTAAACTTGATTGCGAAAGTCCAAGCAAGAGTGAGTCCATTTCCACCATGAATGCCTTCAAAAGTACAAAATTTCATGCCAATTTACATAATTATCAGCCACGTACTTCAGAGTAAGCACACAACATTTGGAAACTCAGTAACCATAGCGTTCGTTTAAGGATGTCCGCCCATCACCTGTTTGACCTGCATAAAGCATAAAGATGATATAATAATTAGACCAGCTACAAATAAAAGTATGGAATACTTGGCACAGCTCTAGAGCAGATTGCTTACCTTCCGGGGGTACCCAAGATTCATAATCTTTAGTACCATTGAGAAATGAGGGCTTCTCAGGACCTAGCACCCTCTTAGGCTTTTTGTTATCCCGACTTGACTGGTTATCCCCTGAACTATCTTGGCCTTCATATTTCTCCTCATTATCTGGTGCACAATACCCCTTTTGATGCTTTAACAGCAATGCCACAGCATCCTCTGCCATCACAGCTCCTGAAGAGGAAGATGTCCACGATTGAGGAGCATTGCTGTCGCCACCTTCAGGTTTATCAACTTGCTTCCGCTTCCTTACAATCAAACCTGGTGCAGCACTTTCAATCCCAGACACCCCCTTTGTGTGTGTTTCCTCCTCAGCGCCCAATATTTTCGTCCTATCTTTGTAGTCAACAAAATGATCAGGCTCGTGAAGATCCAGGGGTGCTACTTGTTGGGCCGCTTCTATCTTTCTATCCTCTATAGCCCCAAGCCATTGGGGCTTCACAACAGTATATACAGCTGTTTTGCCTTCAGTTGCATCGCTGACAATCTTGGCAGCTTCTGGCTTCTTGCTTGACTCCACAGTTGCATCTGTAGTTTCCTCTTTCAGCACAGAGCCATTCACCCGTTTCTCTGGTTGACTCTTTTCTTTTGGACCCGTAGGAAGTTGCTTCTTAATGGCAGCTGCGGGAGTTTCTGATTTGTTGGGCTTCTGCTCTTTTGCTTTCAAATCCCTTTTATTTGCAGCTTCTCCAGTTGGATCAGCAATCTTCAACAAGTAACATATCCTATCCATTTCTGACTGGAGAGCTGATGAGTCCTTCTCAAGTTGCACGGTTTTATCAAGCACTGACAATAAGAAGATCTCAGAAACAAAATAACAAGATGATATGCTCTCAAGCATTCAATATATATATATTTTTTATAGGTAAAAGCAATTTTATTGATACTAAAATAGTCATAGCCTTAGTACACAAGAAGTATATAAGAGAATTCACCTAATTACTCAAAGTAAATGCCAAGCACCCTTTTTTTATAAGTAGATGCCAACAATGAAACACCAAAAAACATTTGCATCACATTTCAGCAATAATAAGATTAATCTATTACTTGGACATGATAGAGGTCAAATACACGTGCATCTCCAAGTGCTTTGAAATCTAGGCTTATAGTTGAACAGAACTCATGACACAAAAATTTGTAAATGGCCCACCAATTTTCATAGGTAACACGTGAACATACATACATCAAGCATCATTAATTTCCATATTTGTTAAACAGCTCCGCATCGATGCTACCGACATTAATAATGCCTTCCCAGCATGTTAATCCCTTGACTGTTCCCTTATCACATACAAATGCATGTGGAGAATGATATATACACCGTCAGATATGCAAGCACACTATGACAACACAAAACAATAGGATTCTTCTTCCCAACAGTAATGCATTCAAAATCAATTGACAAATCCAGAATATGATATCTTACCTAGCTGAGATGAAAGCCCTGACATGTAAGCATCAAGTGCATCTCCAACTTCAGTTTCAACTGTAGTTTGTGATGCCATTCTGTTCTTTTCAATTGAAAGCAACTTTTTATTCTCTTCCATTTCCTGTATTATGGCGTCTCGCTTATCAAGAAGAGTATCAGCAGTTTCAACAGATTGGTTCTCACCAACTTTTTGACTAGAAGCCTTCTTCTTTGTCCGATCATAAAATTCATCCTCATCACTGAGCAAATGACATAATTTTTTCTTGATCAGTAAACAAATTTTCTTGATAGAAATAGACATTGCCCAAGTGCACGGAACATATAATTACATGCACTAACAACAAATCCACTTTGCATGACCATCATCATTGTTATTGATACTTCAAGAATAAAACTATATTATATCCTCTGGAAGTTCAAATATTTTGTTTAGGAAAAGAAACTGAAACATAATAACACTAAATTAATCTTAAAGTCTCCGTTTAAAACAGAGCATTTGCCATAGATAAGATACCTTGAATAGTCTTCATCATCTTCTGTGGCTCCTATCTTCTTTCCACGAGATATCTTTCCAGTACGTGCACCTATACTTTCTTGGATACTATCATTCAGTGTCTCCTCCAAGTTTTCTAGTTCTTCCATAATCTACACAAAATTGTAAGTACAATGTCAAGATATGTGTCCACACATGAACCAATATCTCTTTCCAAAAAGAAAAGAGACTAATCCTCTACTCAACAAGCATAAGCTTTGTAAGTAAGAGTCATGCTTGTTTGAAGGTGTGCCTAGGGTGTGTTAAAAAATTGATTTCTTGGATGCATACAGCCTATCACTAAGTTTACAAACACCACCTATAAAAAGAAATATAAATTTAAGTTTACAACCACCATGATTGTATTAAATATAGAGTTTTACCTGTGTAATCCTTTGCTCATTCCGAGCAATTTGAGTCTGTTGCCCTTGTGTCAAACCACCTTGAGCAATGTCTTTAACACGGATGGCGTCTATTTCCTTTTTCATATGAGCAATCTGCAGCCAGTAAAGTGAATGTGTACAGAAGGCATAAGCACCAATATGAGTGTGAAAACTTAAGGACATAGAACACAAATTGGGAGTAGACAATTCTATTAGACTTGATTTATAAATCACTAACTGCTCCAACACCCTAAATGAACACCCATCAAATAGTTTCCTTACTGGTTCTTGAAAAGGAGGTCATATGTACTTACAGAAAAAGGAGTCTAAGCTAAAACACAAAAATATCATTATTTGATTAGACATGGCCTAGTTAGAAAACATGGTATCAGAATCATGGCACTTGCCTTTTCCGTTCTTTTCAATATTTTGCCACGGGTTTTTTCCTGCTTCTCTGTAAGCTGTCCTTTGTATGTCTGCCAAGTTACTTCATCACCAGTATCCTGAATATACACCAAAATGTATCAGTGAATGTGGAAAACATTCAGAGTAAATTTTCATCAAAAGAAACTGAATCCTGCATTTCAAAAAAATAAAAAAAGCTATAATATTTCAAGAAAAGAAAGATTCTATCCAAGTCACATCTGATCAAAGAAGTGACTATCAATAAATATATAAATCTGATCTGAGACGTGATCAATGACCATAAAGCCCCACAAACCTCAGTTTCTTCGATTGCATCCTCTCCCATACCCCATGAGATACCATCAGCAAGAGATGCTTCCCGTCTTGCTCGTTGAAGGGAAGCTTCCCGGTCTAGCACCTCTTCTCGAATTTTTGCATCTCTTATAACTTTCAAGTCCCTCTCCTATAAAAGGGAAAAAATAAACCAAAAAAAAGGACTAAAGCAATGGGAATGAAAATGCAAACAAAAGGGGGAGAAGATTATCTAAAAATTTATAAACAAAAAAGTGTAAATAGCCATGAAGATGCTATGTGAAATGAACGTTAAAAAAGAAGTATATCAAAATATTGCTTGGGGAACACAATTGTAACATCATCAAACGGAATAAAAATGATCGTGAAGGTTCTTGATGACTCATTTGTTGAAAGTGTTTGCAATTATCTGCAATCCTTGAATTCCTCTTTGATAAATGCTGACTTCAGTCTATTTTTATTTTTTCACTTTTCTAAGGTTTGAGAATTTCATATTGTTAGAGCACACTTGTTTGTAAAGGACTAAATGTCCATGACTTTCTACTTTCAGCTGTAAACTCTAGTTAGGTACTTCTCATGTATACTACTTGTGTACTTGGGCTTTGCCTATTATTGTGAATAAAACTTCTTGATTACCGATAAAAAAAAGATAAAAAAAAAAAAAAAAAGAGGGGAAAACTTGAAAAACGGATGCTTACCACAATACAATATTTCCCAAATGGATCTTCATCTAGATTATGAGAAGTTAATGATAGAAACAGGAGAAATCCAAATTTTTTTTTTTTTTATCAGTAAATAAGATTTTATTGATCACAAGGATAGGCAAGAGCCCAGGTACACGGGACAGAAATCTACAACTATTCATCAAGAAGAGTAAAACTCTTGTCAAATATGAATATGCACCTGCCTACATATAAGAAAACACATGGTGCTATTGATGATAGTTTGTGCTTTTGTTCTTCCAATTCCAGATGGAAACTCCAACATACTCTTCTTTAAAAGTAGGGACACTAACATACTCTCTTGTATGTGAACACAAGGGATACATCATATCCAAGCACAAAAATAGCAGATCATATCAGAAATTGAATGATATTAAAACGTTGGCATTGAAATCTTACTGGCAGCATCAATTCAGCCGGTCCTTGGAAAATGTACAAGCGAGATGAACTATACAATTAGAAAAAAGGAATGATCAGAACCATATACCAATAAAAATATTTAAAGAATTTAAGAATGATAAACATAAATACCTTACGCCTCTCTATCTAAACCTATCAATACCTTATACCAATGTAAAAAGCCATTAATAACTATCAAAGAAGTGGGTTCAAATCCCACTGGGTGCAAACAATCTCTAGGGGCCATCGGACTGGGGAATTTTCCCATTGAATTACCCGAGATGCACTTGCAGAAAAGTCCTTACCAAGGGCCTGTGCACCTCTGGGATTAGTTGGGACGCTATTCCCGGACACTCGGTGCCAATAAAAAAAATAACTACTAAAAGAAGAAAGAAGCAAAGAAGAAGAACAGCGCAATAGACTGTCAACAATACAATAAATAATGTAATTATAAAAAACTAATTAGTACCATGCAGTCCAAGTTATCTAGGAGAATCTTTTTTTTTTATAAGTAAATCTAGGAGAATCTATTACCCATGCAGATCCTTTTTTGATCAGTAAAGAAAATCTCATTGATCATAAGAATAGGCAAGAGCCCAAGTATACGGGACATATACAAGAGCATTGTCTATGTGGTGCTAGTTTAGACCCATGCAGATTTTACTAGCACAGACCAGATGGAAGAGAATCACAAGAAAATGTCATAAAACAAGAATAGATTGAAGTATTTATAATTTTTCTTTACAAGGAAATTTACTCAAAGTGCAAAGGGGCGGAACCCATTACAAAGGAAGTATACAATAGGAGACACCCAACCGAAATTTATATAATGAAGTTAAAACAATCAGGGAAAAAACACTCACTGGCCAAACCGAATGACATCACCAACATGCAAGTCCACATAAACATTTTTCTTAACCTGATTAAAGGGGAGAAGGAACAGTGGTTAGATAATGATATCACCAATTGACAATTATCGTATGTCACAACAAAAATGCTTTTCATGAAAAAGCCATCAGGAAAAGAGGTGAATTCATATATGTGTGTGCACTTGTGTCACAAATTAACATATTCTTAGAGATATCTCATAGGTTTCATTGATAATTTGAGAATATTATCAAATAACAAAACCATAAACAAATAAATTGAAAGTTTAACCTCATACATTACCATAGTTTTTAATATTTTTTGTGGTAATAAATAAAATAATGCAATTGAAGGGAAAAAGGTTTCGAGGTAATACCTGACTCTTGTTAATGAAAGTACCATGAGTACTGCCAAGATCATAAAGATAGGCATCACCACTTCTTTTAAACTGAAGAACTGACAAAGAGAACATATAGGTTACCTCTATGAAACTATGAGAACACTATTAAAGGTTAAAGTTTGTACAAACAACTCCATTGAGCATGAACTTGTTCATATCAATAACATAAGGAAGCAATTAGTAATCTCTTCGGGCTTCCACATGTATGCATTGCTTTATGATATTAAATTTCCCACTAAAAAAAGGGGATAAAGATTTGGCAGTAAGAGTCCTTAAAAGATCTTATCACACACGTCCATAAGTTCTAGGATATCAGCAGATATTAGGAATCATGTGCCAGGGGCTACTGCATAAGCTGGGAAGCTAGCCTAAACTCAAGTTTCATTCTTGAACAGGAGTAAAAGCTAGTTCATAGAAATAGTGCAAATCACAAATCCTATAATTACTGATCAAGAAAAAGCAGAGTACAAATCCTATAATCTCTTACTGAATCATAAAGCACTGCCCAATTTGGTATAAGAGGGCCTGGTTACAAGCATTTGGGCAAATCGTTTAAACAGAACCAAATGATATCAACATCCACACGTTTACTTATATTACCAATAAGGATTTACGTACCCACACACACAAAAGCTTGAGCTATCATAGGAATTGCTCATATGATGAGTTTTAAAAGTTCAGTTCATATGAAATTGAATCTTGGAAAAGCAAAGGAAGCCAAGTTAAAGAGAAACGGGTGGAGAAGATGACAAGAAGGATTACCCAGCTACATCCAAACAAAACCCACTTCTTAGCCACCGCCAATATTTTTTATTTATAACATCTACAAAACTCCAGAAAATCTCTACCACCATCCAAGTAGACTCAATGTGAAGTCCAAAATCTAATTCTCATGATATGGAAGCATTTTCCAGCCACATTAGCAACATGCTGAAGTAGTATATCCCAATTCAGCATTTACTTCAAGAAAGCACACCCAAAGCCATTTTTGTTCAATGTTTAATTTAGCCATAGAGAAAAACAAATTTAAAAAAAAAAAAAAAAAAAAGCAAAAAATTGTAGTACCGGCATGAAACCGAGAAATGGTCGGGTGCTCAAGTACAAAATCGCAGAGATCCACACGTCCAAACATGTAAGCCCCCTTTTCATGCCTGAATGAAATCCACAACATTAGCACCGAACAAATACATAATGAATAAAAACTTAATCAAGTGCAAGCCCTGTATTTTCTAATCGGAGTTAGATATAGATTCAATGCTTACACATGGAATTGATCGATGATAGAGCCATCCTTGAGAATCTCAAGGTAGAACTGGTGGCATGGAGCTCCGCTCCACGGGGGAATTGTGTAAGGAGGGGGCGCAGCTTTAGCGCTCTGATGCAATGGAGATGGCTCCGACGTTGTTTTGGCACTGTCATGCTCAGTCTCGGGTAAATTCTCTATAGGTTCTTCTGCGGTATCGAATTTGTTTGTATCGAGTTCTGGCTGGGGTTGGGATTGTGTTACAATATTATCGGTTTGGGGTTTGGGAGGAGGTGGGCCCATGGTGGTCGTCATCGGTTCGCTTGAAGAAGAAGAAGAAGAAGAAGAAGAGGAGGTTTGGGTTTCGTCCAGGGTTTTAGGTGGTGGAGGGGGATCCACGGCCATGGTCATTGTAGCAGAGCAGAGAGAGAGAGAGAGAGAGAGGCAAACGACGACGATGAAGACCGCTGAATAACGACTGTAAACTTCGCAAAAGGGCTGATCGTTGGATCGAATATTTTTTCGGCCTTTTATAATACTGGGCCGGGCCTCTAACTTTCTTTTTCCCGTCAGCTCGTTAAGCCTCCGTCACACGTCCGTAATAGAGATAGGAATGATCAAAGTGATAGTAGGCTTGGGTTGATTAATAAGAATTAGTAGCTGAGTTTATTTGTTTGAGTCTAGTTGAGTCGGGTCACGACCAATTTATTGTTAGTTATATTTTGATTGGACTTTATGTTACCGTTGGAGTAAATGATCTGTGGCCCAAGAAAGAAGTCATATATATGGTAGAATGAGGGACCTGTGGAGGGATCGAAAATCATTAATGACAATGTCTTCTTATTTTCTTTTATCTCTTTCGTTTGGAGGTTACGTCAACCTCAAATTTGACGATTTTCTTTACATTTTTTCTCATTCTTTCTAGTTATTCAAACACTGTCTATCAAATGTGTTACAGCCTCTCATTCGTCCCTCCTGACCGACCAAGGCCGCCGAAGACAAATCAGTCCGTGTCTCTCGCTCTCTGAGTTGAATGAAGTGAATAGCTACAACGTGCGAATTTATCTTTTCGTATTCTCCATTTGAACAGGGATTGAACTACATCCCACAACTGGTTCATCACTTGAAAGGTTCAGGCAGCTTCTCCTAGTTCACGAGTCTCCGTTTTATATCCTTTTTTTCTCTTTTGTTTTTCCAGGGTGCAGTTATGTGTGAATTGTGCATATTTGTGGTGATTCGACACTTGTTTGGTTTAAAATATCCATGAGGATGGATAAATCGCGTAGTGTTGGTGAACCTGGTTGCTGCTTTTGACACTGTAGGTTTGTGAAGAAGAAGGAGGAGGAAAGGAATTGATTGGAGGAGATGAAAAACGTCACGTGAGCATTGGGTCACTCGCCCGATTCTTACACATGGAATCTTTTGCTAGGTTTAAATGTATAATCCAATATATTTTTACCCATCTCGAAGCTTTGAATGTTTCGAATCCACCTAAAGATTCAGCTTTACCCAGAAGTTGGCTTAAAGACTAAGGAGTTTGCTCAAGTTATAAAGATGGAGTGTGCTCTACCAGGTCTAAACTTCAAATATGAAGGTGCAAACAATCTCTAAAGATCATCGAATTGAAAATATTTTTTTTTAATTACTCAAAATGCACTTACTAAAAATTTTTTGCTGAGGTATGTGCACCCCTAAATTAATTGGGATACTGTTCCTTGACTCCCAATGCCAAATCAATAAATAAATAAATAAATCAGCTTCACGAAGAAACAGGTGGTCTTTTCGTTAACAGAAAAGCTCGGCTAACTACATTGTGTTTCATATGGGTGATAAGCTGAATCATGAATCTGGTGCTCTTTCCGTGTATAGAAGAGATACAAATATTTCAGGATCTCCAATAAGTTTGGTGTTCGACAAAAGCAAAGAACCATAATCTACTGTTCCAATAACCAAACAGGATCACATTTACAACAAACACAATTCAATGAACCAACTAAACCGTTATCAAAGATTTCAAATAAGAAATACGAAGCAGACAGACACGTTGATTAGTTTACGAGGTGGGAGGGCTTTGGTAGAGGGATTGCACTTTGGATTCTAACAAAGACGCGTACTTATCGAGCATCGAGATGACAGCTTCAAAATCTGTCACTTGCCTCTCTATTTCACTGATCTGCTGGACGTACTCGTCGAAGCTGCTGCTCTTGTTCTTCAACTGCTCCACAAATACTCTCAGCCCAGAGGCCACGTCCCCGAAGCCGTTGTACTCTTCTGCCACTCTCAGATTCATCTTCTCCAACAATTCCAGGTGATTATTCGTACCCTATCCAACAAAATCAAAAGCAGATTTGTCATAATTTCTGTTGGCAATATTCCAGAATTAAGTAATTTGGTAATTTGAACCCTAGAAAATGCGGAATGAGAGGTGAGAGGGGATTGAAGATCAAGAAAAGAATAACAAAAGGACAGTGCAAATTGGGGGTTAGAGGGAGAGAGAGAGAGAGAGAGTACTTGGAGCTCGGATTTGATCATGGTGGAGACACTGGTGAACAGGTCGTTAAGCGAGTCGGCGAGCTCGTCCTTCCCAGCCATGAAGTTTGCTTTGGACCGTTTGGCCCAAGGCAAAACAACGCGGTACCACTTGTATAGTTGTATTAGAGCATTGGCAATGGCAACTCTAAAGTTTGGTTAGAATCTCAACTTTTGGTTAGCTGAATCTACATTGGATTAACTATCTTAAAGTTAAAATAATAATATTATATTATATATTTTAATAATATTTGACCAAAAAAAATATATATTTTACAAATACACTTCATATATTTTAATAATATTTGAAAAAAAAAATTATACAACAATTCTTGAAACCAACAATGCATCTAATTCATCAATATTCGCAACCAGTAGAATAAATAAAAAATTCTGCCAGTGCATGCCATTGTGTATTGACCAACACACGGCACCAACACAGTGCGCAAAAATACCAACACACTCCATACAAATACCAACACAGTCCACAAAATACCAACACATTCCACAAAAATAACAACACAATCCATACAAATAGCAACAAAAATACCAACACGGTCAACAAGATATAAATGTTATATCTGCCTGCCTCAAACTGACGTGTAAAACCACATGTAAAACTAGCAGGTCATAGCAGGACATAGCAGGTCATAGCATAGCAAGACATAGCAGGTCAAACCAAGTAATAGTGTGCCACAATGCATGTTTCAGCTATTTGTTTGTTTGAAAATCTATGTTGAATACGTTAGAAGGTGGAGTAGGACTTTCTCATACTCCTTTGGTAGTCCTACGCATTCAGTATCATGCACTAGTCTTTTTAAGTCATCAATGATTACTTCTGATTTTATTTCTTTTGCAATTTATCTTCTGTAAGTTAATTATCAGATTTTATGAGTTTGAAGAATACTGTACTTTATGTCCACATACACAAAATATTTTATAGCATAACTTTGTATGTTTCTTCTAAAGCAGGTCTTCTAAAAATGGAAGCTGTCATCCTCCACAAATGAAAACAATTCCCACATGATCTTTGTAGTACAGAAAAAGAACCAAGTCAAGAAATGGACCAGCTTTGCTTCAAACAGAGCAATCATACGAGCAGAATAGAAACCCGGCTGATCTCTTCCCTAGAGAAACACTAAGAAACCAAAACAAACCAGAAAAAAACATGAGCATCAAAACTCAAAATTCTCAAGCCAAGTCTATCAGAACCTTAAAACAGAACCACAATGTGGTTTCTTCTCTGATTTACCTGCCAAAAACAGCACAAAAATTGCAGAATCACCCTAAATTTACCAGCAAAATTGCGCCAAATCACTAGATTTAATAGAACAAAACAAGTCCTTTCAGAAACCCAGTCCAAAACCATAAAAAATATAAATTCACTCCGTTATTAGTACATACCCACTTCCAGAAAATCGCCTTAATCTAATCCCATGCCCTTCAAAAGAAATCACTCAACCAGCATCCTAAATTAGGTCAACCCCTATCATATTCTCCCTCCCAAAGACACCCAGCTATTCGGAAACAGAATACCAAGAAGATTCCAAAGTTCAAGCCCGCACGGAATACAGGGGACCCAAACCACACATTACCCATTAAAAAAAAAGTAGAAGCAAGCTACTCTGCAAAAACAACCATTCATGCAAGCGCCCAGAAGCGTCTTTAGAAAGAGAAGAGGGAGAGGAGAGACTCAGAGAAAAGGGAGAGAAGAGCGAGGAAGAGAGACTTACCGTTTGGCCTGGAAGAATATGGGAAAGAAGATGACCGACGGAGAGAAGAGGGACGAACGAGGAGCAAGGGTTGAAGACGAACGAGGCAACAGAACGCGAGGTAGCTTGCGGGTTGAAGAGAGAGAAAAGAACGAGGCCACCTTCGATGATTGCGCAAGTACCTTATGAGAAGAGTAATGTTAGATAGTTTTGTAACTGCATTTTGAAAAAAATTATATTTATTATTAAAAAATTATTTTTTTTAGAATTTTAAATTTATCTTTTTTAAAAAAAAAAAGTGTATAAACTTTATACAATATTTTTTTTTTAACAAGTTAAACATAGCATAGATAAACTAAGTGATTACAAAGATATAAGATTCAGTGGGGTAGGAGTCCCCAACAATCTTTCCAAAACAAACAAAAAGCAGCACCAAAATAAAAATAAAAACAGGGTAAGTCAAAAGTTTGACTCCAACCCAGTCCCACAAGGGGATGCCGCTCAAAAGCAGTTTTAACATAGTCTGATAAACAGACTATAAACCTACGACTAAATGCCGTAGTCAAGAGGGGTGCACTGCGTTTTGTTGATCTGGTCAAACTGTAGGAGACTATCACGACCACATCATCTTGATCACTGGTTAGGGAAAACAGAAACATAGGAGAATAGCAACTAGAAGACCCGATACACCGGCAAAAGACCGCCACCAACGACAGTGACGCGTGTATGGCACGCGGCACACTGAGCGAGAAAGAAGCAGGTGGATCTGAAATATCCGAGGCCGTTGGCCACTGTGGTGCCTTGCGTGGCGGCTGGAAATCCCTTCTGGTGTGGTGGCGCAGGAGGCCTACGCGCAATGTAAGCTGCGCGTGAGCCATACGCACCTACGCGCCACTGATCTGGACAGTTTCCTTCCTCCGTCCGACAGATCGGCTGCTGGGGAGACCATTGGAGAGGGGCGTGGCAGTCAGAAAGTGCTGGCAAGCAGCAGATCGGAACAACTTGTTACTATCACCGGAAAAAGTTCAAACAAACTGGAAATAAGCCTATTAACTAGAGCTGGGCGATCGGAGAGGGGGAGGAGACGAAGCTCCACCACCCTCTGAGTGGTGACGCTGTCATAGCTGGAAATGAGAGAAACGGGAGAACGAGAAAAAAAAGGGAGAAACGGGTTCGCGAGGGTGATTCCTCCTTCGTACAATTTAAAACTAGAAAGATCATTTATCTTCCTCGATATGGCCAACGTTTACATCTTTTGGTCTCTTCGATTTCGTAAACTCGTGAAATTGAAAATGGGTAGCACTTGAAGCTGGTCGGGTGGGAAGTAAAATTTTACACTAACCAATTGAAAGCTGTCACATGGGTCTCTTTATAGATTTTTATTTACACCCTCACACAGGTGATGAAATCAATTTATTTGAATCCTCCCCCACCCACGTGATCTATTCCCCTCACTCTCACATCATCTATCCGTCTCTCTCTACAATACAATCTGGTTTCCAAAAATTTGTGAGGCTCTCTGTTTGGTTTTCAAGATTTATGGAGCGCTCGTGTCTGGTGAAACTTTCCGAAAGGTAAAACTTTTTGTTTGTTTAGTCCCTCATTTTTGTCATCTCACAAAATCTACAAATCATTACGTGGTTCATGAATTTAATCAATTGAAATGTGCAACCTTTAGGCATTTCACTTTCTATTTTTTCTTTATAATCTTTTTTTATTTTACATATTTCACGATTATACTTTTAAAATCTAAAGATCATATTTATTAATCTATCTAACATTCTTTTTATGTGTCGATATTTTTTATGATGATAAATGTGTTGTGACCCTTATGCATGTCTGGTTTATAAGGTAAACCAAGTGGTCTCGTGACCTTTCATTGTCATTCTCTATCAGCTAATATTTGTGTATTTTCTCTATACTTTGTCTGACATCTCCATCAATATCTTGGTCTTTATTTACTTTTCTTTTATTTCATTTTTTTTCCAACTTGTGCGGTGCACCACATACAGTAGCAGCATATAAATAGATTAGAATTTTGTGTGATTTTCTTACGAGTTTTGCGTTGAAATCTTTAAATTATATTCTAGAGTTTTGTATTGAGTACACTACACTTAATTTTGATTATCTATTGAGCTATCATTGCCCAGTAAATTATATTAGGTTGAGTGAATGATGAGTACATAAAGAGATCACGTTGAGATTTTAGATAGTTGTAATTCTAGTATCGATGAAGTTGAAATGATTGAAGAGGATGATAAGGTTAAACAAGACAAGAATATGCTCAATGAAAGCCATACGATGTCATTTTTATATGTGAAGCCGTATGTGGGGCTAATGTTTGACAATCTAAATGATGCACATAGTTACTAAAACATGGACACGTTCCATGCATAATGGATGATTGTGATATGTAATAGCATAAAACGCAATACAATAACGATTTACATTATCATTAACGATTTACATTAAATGTTTTATAGTAACATTAAACGATTTACATTATCATTGACTTTAAAAAAGTTCAAACTAACTAATAACGAAATAATAAAATCCAATACGCAATTAAGACACTTTTGTACTACTTCTTCATTAATTTGAATTTTGCATTTTCTATTATTGCACGTTCATATGCTATCATTTCATTTATTCGTTGTGCTAATTGCAAGGCTTGCTTACAACAATCCGGTTGTTCCATTGCAAAGTCAACTCATTAAAAAAATTTACACTGGTTTTGAGCCTTGTAATATGGACAATTCAAAAACTGTCGACAACAACTTTTAGGATTGGCCAACGTCCACTGCTTTGAGGGAATGCCATAATAACATAATGGTCTTCGTCTCGACATGATTTAATTCCACCTTCATAGAATGTAAACTAGATATGGTGTCTCCGCTACTACTTCCCATATTTCTATAAACAAATATAAAAACAAGCAGTCGACAAACATCAACAAGTTGATCCATCACTATCTACAAGTTGATCCATAAAAACAAGCAGTAAATAAACACAAGGTGTGTGAGGTATTTTTACAAATACAAGGTGTACAATTTTTACAAATCAAATAGCTAAAGGATTTAAAAGATCACCTATACTTGTCATAGGTTGTATGTTTTATCAAATAACATTTAGAAGAGTTTCATCAAACAATCTAGTCGAGACAATGTTATTTATTGGTATAACCGCATGGTTTAGAATGTTTCAGTTGCCATTCTTCTTCAAAATTAAAATTTAACAATCAATCTCATTCAAAAACATATTTAGAATATATAGAGATCCCCCACAAGAAAATGCATAAATCAAAATCTTCAAACAACACAAGAAATAGATCTCCACAAGAAAATGCATAAATCGAACCCTAGAATTACGGGTGTAACCGATTCGGTTTTAGAAAAAATTTGAGACCGAACCGGTATGCACTGGTTTTGCATTTTCAATAACCGATTCTGGACCGTTACCCCCTAAAACGGTACTTCCAGTTTTATTGGTTTCGGTTCGGTCCGGTACGATCTGATTTTCTGATTTTAATATACTATATACTATATTATACAATATATATATAATAGTATATTATAATATATAATATAGTAATATATTATAGTATATTATAATATAAAATGATGTAGTATTAGTATAACTATTAAGACAATAGACTATAGTGATATAAGATTTTAAAATTTAATATTATATTAATTAGTAGTTTATCATATAATACAAAACTATTTTATATATAATTATATATTATATATAAAAATTATATATAATATAAAAAATTATAATATATATGAACCAGTCCGGTCCAGTTTTAGAAAAAGAAAAATCGAAATCGGACCGATTTTGATCGGTTTTAAGAAAAATAAAACTGGTGCCGGACAGAACCAAATTTGATACCGGACCAAACCCACCGGTTCACCGGTTTTTCTTTTTACACTCCGAGCTAGAATCGCATGAAATGCAAAAATAAGCCCATAAATCAAACCCTAAAATCCAACAGAAATAGCATGTGAAATGCATAAATTAAATACTTACCCACTCAAGGAGAAGATTGCACAAGAGGGAACGGGTGGTGAAATTGGCACTGCGGGAGGGAAGGGGTGGTGAAATAGGCGTTGTGAGAGAGGGAGGTGGTGGGGAAAAGGCGCTACATGAGAGGGAAGGGGGGGGAAAAGGCGCTACGCGATAGGGAGGGGGAGGGGAAATCGGCTGCGTGAGATAAGTTGATTCGTTGTATGAGATTCGTTCATCTCTTCGAAATCGTGTTGGATGACGAACGAAATGGGGCTGGGAATGAGAGATAACTCAGAAAGGGGGCTGCGAATAGAAGGGGATAACTCTTCATAAAGAGGGCTGCAAATGGAAGGGGAGATGAATGATTCTGAAGGGTCGGGTGTAGGTGTTTTGGATTTGCACCTCCTACATGGCCAGTAGTTATTAGTTGGTGTGAAAATGAGTTTTATACATAACATGCATTGAGTTTTTCCCATTGAAAATCGTATTTTTTTATCATTATATTTTCAACATGATATGATATTAATTGATGGAAAAATAAGTGAAATATAGCAACGATTTTTATTTATTTATTTTTTGAAGCAATCTTATTATTTAACATTATATCATGAAATAATATAAAAATAATAATGAATTACATTACTGCATGAAATTAATCAATGGGTTTCGCGGTAGCTTTTGTTCATGGTAATTGGTAAGTTATTTATGGGCCGGAGCTCTTTATTTGGGCTGAAATGAATACAGAATATTTAACTCGAACCTGATTATTTGTGAAGCCAATCACCTGTCAACGAGAATCAAGTTAGTACTATACTTCTTGTATATTCACGCCCGAGACATTACGGGTCAAGCAATAAACCGATTGTCGGAAGGAAAAGGGAACAAGAATATAAGACTGGAAAAATGAAAATGAAAAATAAGAAATAAAATACAGGCTGTCATGAATACAGAAAATTCCCAGATTTTGCTCTGCAACGATCTTGTGGAAATTTCACTTCCCCCGTTGGTGATCGTCGGAGAATAGGAGGCCTAGGGCTTGGTGCTCCATCCTCCTAAAATCTCCGTTCCTCCATCAAAGCCAAACGAAGGAGCAAAGGGAAAAACAAAAACGGAACAAAACAAAACGTGTCTTATTCTAATTCCAAGGGTTTCCGGCGCGGCCTGTTAACAGAGGGAGCTCCTTCAGCATTGCGCTCTCGAGCTTTTCAGGTACTTGTTCTTTCCTACAAGATTCAATTTGACAATCTCATGGCGTGGCCTCAAAATTTGATATTCCATGAGTGGCATGGTTATCTGTTAGAGTCTTCGAGACTTATTGTTTATTGTTTCTCTCTCTGTTTTTTTTTTTGGGGGGCGGGGGTGGGGGGCAGCTGGATTGGGTGTGAAGTGAATGAGATTGAGTTGGAGCTGAAAAAGAAGCGAAAATGAAGGCAGGGAGCGCTGCCAAGTTGATAGTGGAGGCCCTGCTGCAGCGCTTCCTTCCGCTCTCTCGGCGTCGCATCGAAACCGCCCAAGCACAGGTCCCTTGCTTTATTTCTATTTAAATATAGCAATTTTTCTGTATATCGATTCGGTCATGGTTTTGCCGAAAAGCCATAAATTTTCGCTTAGACGACAGCCATTTCTGATATTTGGTTGATAGGAAGTTTATTTCTGTTGCGTAGGAATGCCAAACACTTTGTAAGATAAGGATAAATCTTGGCATATATGACAACCATTTCCTCAATTTGGTTGATAAGGGTTGTCCAATACTGTGTAAGATAAGGTCTATATCTTGGAGCCTCAGATTTTTAATTTTTTTTAATGCTGGGAAATTGAAATACTGAATATGGGAAGTTTAACACTTTAAACCATAAATTACCAAAACTAACGCATTGCACCACCAATCTACAAAGATCAATGTGCACTCTCTGTTGAGATCCGGCCATCAAGATTGCACCACGTCTCCTATTTTTTTATCCATCTTAAATTGCATAATGGACAAGGTTATTATATCTCAATTTTTGGTAATTGGAGGGAGCAATGTGTATTTACCACCTTTTTTCTTATATGGAGGCATCAGAATATAGAAATAGTTGATGAGAGATAGTGCGAGTGCAATTGCTAGACCCTTCCTCATACTTCTTCGTGCCTAGGTAGAGTGTAATTGCTCCTATGAGTATAGGGTGCTACTATGGTCATGCCCAAGTAGAGGGTATCATCCTCTAGTCTCCTGTTGCCCTTTTCATATAATATGTTTCATGATTTTTCTCATTACTTGGGTAAATCACAGGATGGACAGTACCTTCGACCATCAGATCCTGCCTATGAACAAGTACTGGATTCCTTAGCCATGATTGCGCGTCATACACCTGTACCTCTTCTAGAAGCTCTTCTTAGATGGAGAGAGAGGTGGGTTGAATCACCATTTTTACCGTTTTAAATATTTGTTAGCTTTTTCAGCTATTTTTGTATTCTTGAGTTTAGTTAATTCAATTGTAAAATTGCAGTGAGTCACCAAAGGGAGCAAATGATGCATCTACATTCCAAAAAAAGGTTTGTCACATGATTAGTAGCTTGATTGTAAAATTTATTTTTGTGGCAGAATAACTTTTTAATCGTATTTAATAAATGTTGACAATCATGACCCAATGCTACCAATACAGCTCCTCATCCTAAGTGCTAGATTGCAACGCTGCATGTTATATATCGACTACATTGGAATCCATATGATTGTATTCGCTCTTGCTGTTGGCTACCCCTGTTGATTTTCACCGGATATATTTTATTCCTCACTCTTTTCTCCTCATCCTTAGTTTGTTCTCATTAATTTCTTGAATTTCATTTATTTGTGAAATTTGAGAAAAGTCTTAATGCTACGTCCATTGCGCTTATTCCTAAAAAAGCTGAGTTCGTGTAGGTGAAGGATTTTCGTCCCATTAGTCTCATTAGTAGTGTATACAAAATAATTTCGAAGGTGCTTGCCAACCGTTTGAGTGGGGTTATGGGAAAGATCATCTCAAAATTTCAAAATGCCTTTGTTAAGGGAAGACAAATTCTTGACTCCGTTCTTATTGCTAATGAGTGCTTAGAGAGTAGAATCAGAGGTGGCGTTCCCGGCATCCTTTGTAAATTGGATATGGAAAAAGCTTTCGACCACGTCAACTGGGATTTTTTGGTTTATACTCTTGGTAGGTATGGTTTTGGGGAGAGGTGGTGTAATTGGATGAAGCATTGCATATCTACAATTAGATTTTCAGTTTTGGTTAATGGCACACTAGCTAGTTTTTTTGACAGCTCCCGGGGATTGAGACAAGGGGATCCACTGTCCCCTTTTCTTTTTGTTTCCTTTTTGTTTTAGTTATGGATGTGTTGAGTAGAATGTTGAAGGCGGCAGTGGATATGGGATTCATATCAGGCTTTTTGGTGGGTAGTCCTTCGTATGACAACGTTAATGTTTCTCATCTACTCTTTGCGGATGACACTTGATCCTTTATGAGCCAAATTCTTATCATATCCGTTCTTTACGGGCTCTCTTGCTATGCTTTGAAGCCGTATCCGGTTTAAAGGTGAACTTATTGAAGTCGGAAATGATCCTTGTTGGTATGGTCAATAATCTAGGAGATTTGGCTGATATTTTGGGTTGCAAAGTCTCTAGCTTGCCTTTGAAGTATCTTGACCTCCCTTTGGGGGCACCTCACAAATCCAAGGCTATTTGGGACAGGATTATAGAGAAAGATTGAATGTCAATTAGCTGGTTGGAAAAGGATTTATTTGTCCAAAGGTGGTAGAATCACTTTAATCAAGAGCACCTTATCTAATATCCCAACCTATTTTCTATCACTTTTTCCTTTGCCTACAGGAGTGGCTAATAGAATGGAAAGGATATTTCGTGCTTTCTTGTGGGGCGGTATGGAGAATGAGAAGAAATTCCATTTGATTAAGTGGGATAAGATTTGCACTCCTCTTTCATTGGAAGGTTTGGGTATTAGAAAGCTGAAAACTTTCAATAAGGCACTTTTAGGGAAATGGTTGTGGAGGTATCATCAAGAAGGGTCTTTGGAGGATTGTTATTGATGCCATGTATGGGAGTACTTGGGGTGACTGGTGTTCCAACGAAGTAAGAGGGGCATATGGTGTGGGAGTGTGGAGATTCATTCGTAATGGATGGGGGGAGTTCTTCAGAAATTTCAGACTTGAGGTTGGTAGGGGAAACCTTTGGCATGGCTTGTGGTGTGGGGATGAGACCTTGAAGAATGTTTCCCCCTCTCTCTTCAGAATTGCTTTGAATAAAGGTGCTTTTGTGGCTGATTACATGGATAATACTGCTGGATTTATTTAGTGGTCAGTAAGCTTTATTAGAGATGTCCAAGATTGAGAAGTGGGGGACAATGCTGATTTTTACAGCTTACTTTATGCTTTAAACATAAACTCTGTAGGGGAGGCATATTTCTTTGGAATCAGTTTGGTAATAAGAAATTATCGGTTAGATCTTTATGCAAGGTCTTGGCATCACATTTTTCTGCTGACTTTTTTCCTTGGAAAAATATTTGGAGATGCAAGGTGCCTCTTAAGGTGGCTTTCTTCGGGTGGTTGGCTTCTCACGGGAAAATTCTTACCATTGATAAGTTGAGAAAGCATGGAATCGTTGCAATGGATTGTTGCTTCATGTGTAAAAGATGTGGTGAATCGGCAAATCATCTTCTTCATCATTGTGATATGTCGAAGGCTTTGTGGGGCGAGGTCTTTGCTAAGGCGGGAATTGCTTGGGTGATGCCCAAGAGGGTGGTGAACCTCTTGGCGTGTTGGAGAGGGATTCTAGGAAATCGTCAAAAAGCAAATGTTTGGAAGATAGTACCTCTTTGTCTTATGTGGTGTATTTGGAATGAGAGGAATGGGCGCTGTTTTGAGAATAGAGAACAATCGGTGGAAGGGATTAGAGGTTTCTTTTTTCATACTTTGCTGCTTTGGGCTTCGGTTATTGTTTTGGATGGGAATAGTCTTAAATGACTTTTGTACTATTTTTATGGGTTAGCTTGTAATTAGGTTTCTCTCTTTTGTACACTTCTTGTGTATTTGAGCTATGCCTAATTACATTATAAATTTCTTACTTATAAAAAAAAAAAAAGAATTTCTTAGTTTGGGGGATAGGTTGCTTAAAATTTGATCATTATTTGTGGAAATTTTGTTGTTGTTCTATCATTTGAGTGAGTGCTTGTTAAGAAAGGGCTGCTAAGTTAGGTTTTCATTGAACTGAAGCCTTTTGAATTCTTTGTCAAGGAGGATATCTCTATTGTAAAAGTTAATGAGAGAAGTAGGGGCAGTTTCTCTTGATTTCATCCATTGCCGTCTTCCATGGCTTGCCTCACCTAAAAGAGAGAAGAGAGCCTTTTCAAAATTCCTAAGGGTAGGGAGCGCCATATATATTGTCCAAGTTCATTCTAATAGCCATGGCAGGTACTTACGCATGGTAAGTTTAGATGAGGTGGTCATCAATTATTTAGCCATAGAAGGGGTGGATGGCAAGGAGCTGCATAGGGTGTTAAAGCACTTCCACTCCTTTCTTGGAGAGCTTTATAACCACCATAGGGAGACCATGCGAACCCTTTGTTTTTTAAATATATAATATTGCTTATCCGAAAACCAAAGTAGAAATTTTTGTATACAACTGTGTGGGTGCTAGTATTGCTGTGTCTTTGTTGCTTGATTTATGCTTGCTTCTGCCTAGCTTATAGTCACTGACAATTTATTATTATTAAAGGAAGGAAGGGACTGCTTAAGTGCAGTATTGGGGAAAATTTAATTGAAGGCAATGAGATGTCTTTATCTTCCAGCAAAAGTCATTTGAAAAGGAGGATAGATGGGCAGTGTGTGTTCATTTGCTTGCTGACCATGAGCTAATATACTTATGTTTTGGTTATAGCTATCATGAAATCCTCACATGAATATATATATCTGCATAAGTGCATACTTTGTCTAATTCTCCTATCTAGAGTCAAGGAGTAAAAGATATAAGAAAATTATGAAAGTTAAGCCCATTAAAGTATATAGAAGCTGTCCAAAGGAAGAGAGTGCTGAAGAAGTAAGTTTTGAGCCTAAATTATCATTTTATTGTAAAAGATCCATTTCCTTTCAACACATATATTGCATAGAAAACTGTGCTCTGATCCTTTCTAACTATGTGTTAACATTGAGCTCAGCTTGCTGTGGAGTGCATTTTTTGCTCGGCATGTATTCGATTTGTGGAGTGCTGTCCACAGGAGGGACTTACTGGTTTGTTGATTATTTTGTTATGTTGTTTATCCCATTGGATTTGTTTACCTGATATTGACATACTGAATTGTGCTCATTGCAGAGAAACTCTGGTCTGGGCTTGAGAATTTTGTTTTTGACTGGCTAATTAATGCTGATAGGTAAGCTGCATCCTATGGGTTTGGAGAACTAAAAGAAGTGATTTTGTGCCTTAATTATTTTGGCTTGCATATTAATGATTCTCTATTTCTGATAAACTTGGACTTCCTTTTTTTTAAGTACTAAAAACTTTTTATTAAAAATCACAAAAGTCATAGCCCGAGTAGAAAGTTGGTATGTCCCCAGATAGCATATTGACCTAGTTGTTTCATTTATTTGACCTGTATCTCCTTTGCTGTGGTTCAAGTGGTGGTTATTGATCTGTATTTGGGTGTGAAAGGGATGTTTGAGCAGCTGCATTTTTATTAGTCACCAAAAAAATGGGGTAAAAGAGAAAAAAGGTTATTGACTTTTCGTTCTGGTTGGGGAATCTTTGGAATAATGTCTTCTTAAAAAAAAAATTATTGACTCCTTGTTATTTGTTTTAACTTGAATTCTTTACTTCAGTTTGATCATGCCATGATGTAGATTGAAGTGAGAGTAAGGGACTAGGTGTTTTTCGTTTGGTCAGAATTGACTAGATCATATACTACAAAACTTGATGAACAAATCCTTGTAAGTCTTGAGAAGTTTATAATGTATGAATATACGTTCTTGTTACAGGGTTGTTAGCCAGGTTGAATATCCCTCTTTGGTTGATTTGCGAGGACTCCTTCTGGACCTAGTTGCTCAACTCTTAGGTGCTTTATCTCGAATCAGGTAATCCGCATCTATAAAACTTGAATTACTTAAAATTGTGATCAGGTTCAAAATTGTTTTGTCCTTTAATTTTGGAGACTTGTAGGGTTTAGATTACCCATAAAAATTATATGCAGTTGTTGCTGCGTAGTTGAATAAATCACAACGCTGAATAGTTTTTAGCAAACTTAATATACCTGTTTCCTTATTTCTTATCAGTGTCAAGATTGAGATATGTTATTATTATCATGTATGGCCTTGTTGGCAGAGTAGCTTGGAAGAAGAAATTTAAATTTTTACATTACTGATAGAATTTTTTTTCTTGGTGACTGGACTGAAGTAGCCATCCATACCTTGTACCTCTTATTACATAATTATCATCATTCACCATTTCGATATGTCCACAATGTCTTAGTTCATGCAAATTATATACCTATAAGACTGCACTGCTATTTAAGTTCTAAACCCTTGGTTTTAGGGCATTGTTACGTTGTCACAAGAACTAGCTTCTCTTTAGGAGGAAGCCGATGCAACTTTCTAACAATCTGTTTTTTTTAGGGAGGCTACCATGCCGTAAATGGCCTGTTTGTCATGTTTCCTAATTTCTAATTGTCCCTTATTGACAACATTCTTTTTTGGTCCTTGGCTCGAATTTGCATTATAGTTGTTGGAGTGCAGTGGTCAATGAATGGTATCGGAAGGTGGTTTTGCCAAGTTATTAGTTTTTATTGTTGGCCAATAAAGAGAGAGAATCTCATTTCTGTTCTTCTCTGTCTTTTTTTATTTTTATTTTATTTATAAGTAAGAAATTTAATTCTTTGTCTTTTACTGTGGAATCTGTGTTGTGGTAATCAGAAATTGCTTAAAAGCATATAAAATATGATGAGGCAGCGCTTAATGCTTATAAAATATGTAGGATCGGTAATAAGGTGTATTTTGATTATGGTGTGCTTCTATGAACCAAATAAGTGTCCATCAATGTATTGTTCAGTATTTCTAGAGTGCGGACCTATTATTTTATGGCGTTTTCCCTTTCCTTTTACAGATTTAGTTCTGTGACTGAGCGCTTTTTTATGGAACTCAATACTCGTCGAATTGACACTAGTGTTTCGCGAAGTGAAACACTTAGTATCATTAATGGGATGCGCTACCTAAAGCTTGGGGTATGTAAATTGATTGTTCTGGTGAAAAATTGAATGAAAAGACAATGATTTAACGGTAAAGTAATTGCCAGGTTAAGACTGAGGGTGGGCTGAATGCATCAGCATCTTTTGTGGCAAAAGCAAACCCTCTTATCCGTCCTGCACAAAAACGTAAGAGTGAGTTTTACCATGCTCTATGCAATATGCTTTCAAACATCCTAGCACCACTTGCAGATGGTGGAAAAAGCCAGTGGCCTCCTTCTGGTGTAGAGCCTGCACTTTCCCTATGGTATGAAGCTGTTGGAAGAATAAGATTACAGCTCATTCCATGGATGGACAAGCAGAACAAACATATTGCTGTAAGTGGATGATAGATCTCAGATCATCTGCCCTCTTTTCATATGAGATGTGAAAATTGTTACCTTCCTTCGACTTGTGTTCTAGTTTATTTCACCTTCTAATTAGATTGTGATTTGTAAATAAGTGGGAAGGCTTTTTTTTTTTTTGGGGTGTTCGGGGCTCCATTTGTACAAATATAGGTCAGGATTACTCTCTTCAATTTCACATTCTCGCCTAAATAGGACTTGGACTCGCATATTCACTTATTGTGTCCGTTTCAGCCATACAACTTTCTTTTTCCTTTTTGGTTCTTATATATTTTTATAGGTAATCAAAAGATTTATTCATTAGAAAAGACACAGCCCAAGAGTACGCAAGAAGTATATATGAGAAGTACCTATTATTGATTCTTATAATTTACCTCATGGTATTTTTTACAAAAATAGAAATATACTTGCACGATAAAAGATGTGATACTCTATATGATAATGATAAAGGATAGGTGGTGTACGAGATCTCACATTGCTTGGGAATGAGAAGTTCTTGCACTTTATAAGATTCTAATGAGACTCCAATTGTATAATTGACTAATCCTTTTGAAAAATAGGTCATGTGGCTTGGCTTTCTTTTGGGGTGTTACAAATGGTATCAGAGCCTATTGTAACAAGAAATGTGGGACATGAGCCGTGCCTCCTAAGATGGATTGGCCCGACGAGGACGTTGAGAATTTAAGGGGAAGAGATTGTGATACCCCATTTAATAAGGATAAAGGTAGGTGGTGTATGTGATCCCACATTGCTTGGGAAGGAAAAGTTCTTTCTCTTTATAAGGTTCCAATGAGGTTCCAATGAGGTTCCAATTGTATCATTGACTAGTTCTTTTGGAGTATAGGCCATGTGGTTTGGGCCTTCCATTGTGGCGTTACAAAAGAAAAATAGAAAAACCCTTTTGTGAATGTAATTACATTATCTTATTCTACTGAAATACCTAATTCTCATAAAAGAGTAAAAGTATTGGAGAACCTAGTTGATGAGATCCAATCTTGGTGACTTTCTGAGATAACTAAAAAAATCTATTTTTTTAAAAGTAAGAAAATAGTTAATTCAACTGAAAGTGTTGATGGGATATATATCTCTTAAAGAATCTTGAGGGTTTTCATAATGAATTTGTAAAAGTCACTGTGAATGCTTGATCTATTGGGACAACCCACCCACCCTCATGATTTATCTTGAGCTTGCACAATCGCCTCAACCTTGTTTTGGTTGTACTTTGATAACATCTTTATTCCATTGGTTTGATAAGTGGTCGCGTCGTTTCAGCTGAAGTGACACGCTAGAGTTTCAACCTTAAGTCTTAGGCCTCATTTGGATGCTGAGATGAGATGAGAAATTTGTGAATAATAGTGGAATGATATGTGAATAGTAATAAAATGGTTTGAATTAAGATGTTTTATGGGGTTTTGGGAAATGAGAGAGAAAAAGTTGAATAAAAATATTTTAAAGTTAAAATATTATTTTTATTTTGAAATTTGAAAAAATTGAATTGTTTTTTGTATTTTGTTTGGGAGCTTGGAAAAATTGAATGATTAGGTAATGATTAGATGAAAAAGTTGAATATTTGAAATTGAAAAGTGTTTGTGTTTTGTTTGGATGTTGAGAAATCTTTTCTCATCTCATCTCATCTCAACATCCAAACGGGGCCTTAATCTCTGAGTCCTTAAAAGTATAAGATAATTTTTTTTTTCCTCTGAACAAAAGCTCTAGGAGAATAAGTTGTACAATGGAGTATATGGTGGATCTTCTCATACAATGGATCTACTCTTCATGACTTTCTTGTATCATTTTCTCGCTCCTAACTTGTAATAGGTGTTCTCTTCTGTATACTCCTTGTGTACTTGGGCAACACATGCTTACTTGTTTCAATAAAATTTTATTTTCCATTAAATTGCATTATTGTTATTTTATAACATTTTTTTAGTCATCTATTTATTGTTATCTCTTATTATGTTCTTTTAAGTTGGCACCCCCCGCAAAACACGAAAAGAAAAAGAAAAACCCAAACACCCCTAGTCCATTTGTGAGTTCTTATTTTCTTTTATCCCTCCTTAACAATTCTTTTGTGTTAGGTTGGTTACCCTTTGGTGACTCTTCTTCTCTGTCTTGGGGATCCTCAAATATTTCACAATGACTTAAGCCCTCACATGGAGCAACTCTACAAGCTTCTTAGGGTAAGCTAAATTGTTATTGCATCTTTTGTAGGGAAACAAGCAAATCATGGATATTTGACAAAAGCCATATGTTATCTTGGTTGTTCCTTTACATGTCCTAAAGCGATATGTTATCTTGTCCATACCGTCTTCTATTTTGAGTTTTGGCTATTTGACAAGATCTGAATTAATTATCCAGGACAAAAACCATCGCTTCATGGCCTTGGACTGTCTACATCGAGTGTTGAGGTTTTACTTGAGCGTTCATGCAGCTAACCAGGCCCCAAATCGTATATGGGACTATTTAGACAGTGTAACCTCTCAACTTTTGACCCTTCTCAGGAAAGGAATGCTTACTCAGGATGCCCAACACGATAAACTTGTTGAATTCTGTGTGACTATAGCGGAACATAACCTCGATTTTGCCATGACCCATATGATACTAGAATTGCTGAAACAAGATAGTCCAAGTGAAGCAAAGGTCATTGGTCTCCGTGCTTTGCTTGCCATTGTTATGTCACCTTCAAGCCAGCATGTTGGTTTGGAAATATTCAAAGGTAACTGACAAATGGCCAAATGTTCTTGATTAGTGATATATAGTTGGCCAAGTTATTATTAAACTTCATCGGACTTCTTTTGAACAGGTCATGATATTGGCCACTACACTCCAAAAGTAAAGACTGCAATTGAGTCAATCTTAAGGTCTTGTCATAAAACATATAGCCAAGCTCTTCTAACTTCTTCGAGGACAACCATCGGTAATTTCTTCTTACAATTTTTAATGCAGACCCAGGATTAGTAGGAGATGCTTTAGTGTCTTTTACATGTGTAAAAGGATGAGTAAATGCCAATTTATATTATATGGTGGTTTATTCTTTGTTCGGTTGCCTTGGTAAAGTCATTAGGCATCTCTCTTGTATATGTCCCTTGTACGTGGGCTACACCTATTTTCCTCATCTCAATTACTTAACAAAATAAGAAATAAAATTCATTATTTTTTTTTTGAAAATTAACAGATTATATTAATAAGAATAGACATAACCCAAGTACACATGGGGTATACAAGTGTCATTATTTTTTTACTGCAGTATAGTTTATGAATGAATGAATTTTTATATGTTGTCAATGAGCAAAGCCTCAATTCATATGAGGGTTGTAAGCCATTTGGACGTATGAACCCTAATGGAACTACGATGGACTTGATATGTTTTACAAGAGCTTACTTACCTCTTTGAAACAAAGACATAATGCAAGCAATGTATAAGCCACTTCTTAATTAATCAAATGTATTAATTGTTGGTTATCCGTTTGTTGTGTAGTCCTATATGCTTAAAGTCCTTGCTTTTATATCTTTGTGTCAGTGACACATGCGAAACAAATTCTATACTTTTCCAGATGCTGTAACCAAGGAAAAGTCCCAGGGACATCTTTTTCGGTCAGTGCTGAAGTGCATACCATATTTGATTGAAGAAGTTGGCCGAAGCGATAAAATCACTGAAATAATCCCTCAACATGGCATAAGTATCGATCCAGGTGTTCGTGAAGAAGCAGTACAGGTATTAAATCGGATTGTAAGATACCTTCCCCACCGTCGCTTTGCAGTAATGAGAGGGATGGCCAACTTCGTCCTCCGGCTTCCCGATGAATTCCCTCTCCTCATTCAAACATCATTGGGACGTCTGTTGGAGCTCATGCGTTTCTGGAGAGCCTGTCTAATTGATGATAGACCGGAATATGATGCTCAAGATGCAAACCATGTCAAGCATGGAAATCTGGAAGTCAAGAAGTCTTCTTTCCACCAATCAGGAGAACCAATTGAGTTTCGTGCGTCAGAGATCGACGCAGTTGGTCTAATCTTCCTTAGTTCTTTAGATAGCCAGATTAGGCACACAGCACTGGACTTGCTGCGCTGTGTTCGTGCTTTAAGGAATGACATTCGAGATCTATCACTACGTGCGCAAACAGATCATAGTTTGAGATATGAAGCTGAACCAATCTTTATTATTGATGTCCTGGAAGAGCATGGGGTGGGATATACTTTCTACTTTCCCCATCTCTAACTGTTGTTCTTTAATCTTAATTATTTCCCTGTGAGGTGCAGCCTGAATCTAAATTTACCGATCATATTCAAATTGATCTTTGGATGTTACAGGATGACATTGTTCAGAGCTGCTTTTGGGATTCTGGCCGTCCTTTCGATATGAGACGAGAATCTGATGCAGTACCTCCTGATGTAACACTTCAATCTATAATATTTGACAACCCTGATAAAAACAGGTGGGCTCGGTGTCTAAGTGAGCTTGTCAAATATGCTGCTGAGCTTTGCCCAAGCTCTGTTCAAGATGCAAAGTAAGTAAATTGTTTTCATATTCATGTCCATGCTTGTTTCTGCCCAATGTTGATTTGCTGCTTACTTTGCCCTTGTCTTATCCCCAGCAAAGGTCACTGTTGATATACACAATAAATCCTAGATCTTTGTGTTTAGTCTGACATCCAAGAACACAAATTTGTTTTGAGTACTAGATCTCTGTGACTTGAAAACTAACAGTTTACAAACAATTAGCATGTAAGGTATCTTGACATGGAAACTGTGAATGCTTTTGAGGAAAATTTTTAATAATTTGTCCATGAAGCATGAAACCTGCCCTGGTTATGTTGCTTTTAGTTTCTTGCTGCCTTTAATCATGATTAATGAGGAATCATGAGTACCCATCAAAATCAATAGTAATCATGAGCTTTCTTGTTTCTGATAGAGATCCTTTGATTAATCAATTTTAGAAATTATCACTAGTCACTAATGCATTAGGTGTCGCTCTTGTATATATCCCGTGTACTTGGGCAATGCCTATCAATTTCATCAATAAAATTTTGTTTACTGATAAAAAAAAAATCAATTTCACAAATTAAAACTCTAGCACATTACAATTTGTTTTTGGCAGATTGGAGGTTATGCAACGTCTTGCTCATATCACACCTGTTGAGTTGGGTGGGAAAGCTCATCCATCACAAGATGCAGACAACAAACTGGATCAGTGGCTGATGTATGCAATGTTTGTATGTTCATGTCCACCAATGAGTAGAGAAGCTGGTGGTATAGCGACAACCAAAGATATTTACCATCTTATTTTTCCTTCCATAAAAGCTGGATCTGAAGCACATGTAGTAAGTATCTAAGATATGTATCTCTAGTAGGGTATTAATTATCCAGATATTCCGAACTGCCAAGTTGAACGTTTTTGTCAGGAAGTAGTCTGTTTGTGACTGATGCTCGAGGATCAACCAGATCCAATGTTTAGGAAATTGGTCCCTTTTTAAAGAGAGGCTGTGTGGTTTAATTCAATCACAAATGTGTTATACTCATTACAGATGATAGTTCAATCACAAACTGTTTAGTGTCAATAAACAAGTCTTTTTTATCCTATTCTTCTACTTCGATGGAAAGTGGCAATGGTTAATCTTGTGAAATATCTTATAATTTAAAAAGGGAAATATAAAGGGTAGACCTGTGTTGTGGGGTGTGCCAGGTGCGGGCTGGTGACCCATCTCTTTCTACTTCATATTGTGTTGCCGTGGGCAACCATTTCTTTATTTTGTCTAATATAATATTTATGTGTACAATTTACCTATAAAAAAAAATATATTTATGTGGACAATCACACACTCTTATCATTAAGCAAATTTGTATATCTGCCTAATCAATGGACTTTCCTCATACATATTGCACACCCAATATATTGATACCATAGGATATGGATGTGATTTAAGCCTGAAATTATCTCGCCCAATTTATATCTGTTTGTATAGTTGGTGCTAAGTGCTCTAATGCCAGAATGTTATAAACTTTGTGCCATGTGTGCTTATTGATTGAAAAGAAAATATGCAATTCATTATTTATTTATTTTCAATGCATGTAGATTTGATCCTCTTGGTTAAACAACTTATTTCCTTCCCAATTTAGCATGCAGCCAGCATGGCTCTTGGCCATTCACATCTTGAAGCATGCGAAACTATGTTTGGCGAGCTTGCTTCTTTTATTGATGAGATTGCATTGGAGACAGAGGCAAAACCAAAGTGGAAGGTATGGTTTATTAATAATGCTTAAAATGAAAGAAATAATGCTTGAAGTGTCCTAATTTCATGTCATTTGTAGCTTCTAGCGAGAGGGGTCTCAGTGAATTAGCTAATCCTGTACCAGAAAAGTTTTCTGGGAAGATTAGAATAATTTGTAGTACCATCTAAATTGATGTATCTTTAAGTCAATTCCTGCTGCCAACCGCAAGGAGTGTGACCATAATTAAAATGGGAATTACAACTTTTGAGTCTATCGACTATCCAAAAGAGGTTAAGAAAATTCTGCCGAAGTCTAAACTGATAAAAATAAAATTATATCAATAATCTCATGATCACAGATTGTATGTAAATTTATGAGAGAAAGGATCTGTAAACAATATATGAAAACAGATTTAGTGATTTCCTCATGCTGATGGTTGTCACCTCTGTTTTCGCATGCTTCCAGTTGATATAATGTTGAAACATGCTGTTTATGGGAGGTTGAGTGAGTGATTCATTGCAAGTTTGAGTTGCATTCAAGTATGCCAAGTTTGAGTTGCATTCAAGTATGCCGAATGCTGTTGCTATTGATCGTAAGATATTTGAGGTTGCTAGAGATGGGCGATGGGTGACTATCACAGAGAGGGGGTGGAAGTTGGTGAGAAGTCTTCATTTGGAGTTAGCCACGGCACGGTGGTTCACCAAAGCCTTGGAAGATTGCGTGAAGGTGGGAAGGAAGGAGTTTTACTTAGCTTACAGAGATGGGGACAGGGGCCTCATAGCCCAAAGGTGCGTTAACTCTCAAGGGGCATTCATGTCGTTGGTGGAGTTCAGAATGGGGGGGAGGAGAAACAGTATCCTCATTCCTGAAGGGAGGGATGGGAGGGGTGGAGGAAATTGGTGGAGGTGTTGAAGGAGATCAGCTTTGTAGTTGGCCCTACGATGGTTAAGACGTCAGAAGTTTATCTCTCGACATCGTATCTAGATGCTGTAAAAAAATCTTCAAGGGCTTTGGACCCATCCCATCAAATTGTCAAATGGAGAGGTAAGGCGCCGCTGTAGTCTGGAGAAGGCGTGGCCTCAGTTGAGGTAGCGGGTCAGAGTTTGGAGGGGGCTGACAGAGCTATTGTCGGTCTTACTAAGGAAAGCCTTCTGTGGGTCGTGATGGAGATGCAGAAACAAATAGAAGATTTGAAGGCAAACTTAATTGGCATCAAACGGTGCGTTGAAAGAGAGGCATAGGTGGGAGTGGGCGTGGGCCTGGGGAAAAGGGTTATGGAATGGCCTCTGGGCTAGCAGAATGGGCCCATAACTAATAGGCAGGCCTTAGGGCCTCAGTCTCAACCGAAACAGAGGAGGCCTGTTTGGAGGAGACGTGTGTCGTCTTCCTCAGGCCCGTCGACAAGTGGGCCTCAGCCGCCGTCGCCGGGGAAGAGCCAGGTGGCTCCGGCGAAGGCGGCGACCCCTCTGACGGTTGCTGGTAAGCCAGAAAACGCCGATAGAAAGGATGGAGGTCTCGGGGAAGCGTGCGATAGGTCATTCCAAGGCTCCCCGAAGGCTGTCGGTGAAGCGACGGCCGCAGAAACGCCTGTGATGACTTCGCCGTAGCAGAGGCTCGGAACTGTATGGTCTCTTCCTTTAAAGAGACGCTTGCGATGGGGGGATTATAGTGAGGCAGAATCTGCCGATAGTGGAGGAGGAGGAGTCTCCTCCACTGCGCGGCGCGGTGGTGGCTTCAGCCACCCATAAGGTGTCGATTTGCATGGTGGGAGAGTCTCCTCCCTAAATGGAGGCCCATGGCCATCCCGAGGATCATCTAGACAATGTAGTCGCGCGAAGTCTCAGTTTTGAATCTCATCCAGGGACTGAGGGGGCAGGGGTGGAGGTAATTGATGATGGGCTTTCTCAAAGTGAGGTAATGATGGTCCCTGAGACTCAATCTCCCATTAGTAATGTTGTGGTTGCATGGGAGGGTAGGAATTTATTTGGGGAGGAAGAAAGGGCGACTCCTAAGCTGCAATGGGTTTCCAGTGATGGGGAACCGATACCGTTAAACAGTGTGCTACCAGATGAGCCGAATGTTTCGGATTGAGTGTTTCAAAAGGTGAAGGATTTGCATCGCTGGATAGGCATGGAATGTGTGGGCTATGAAGAGCAGTTTATGGCTCTACTTACTACAATTGAAGCGAGCCATACACAGTCTAAGAAAACGGGGTCGAAGAAATAGCGGGAGCTCAAACGACTAACTTGGTCTTTGAACTATGACGGAAGCTCAAGTCGTGAAAGATCCAAAGGGAAGGGGCATGCTTATCTTTTATGAAGCCGAAAATTGTGTCTTGGAACGTCCGTGGGTTGAATGAGGCGAATAAGCGGCTTCGCATAAAAAACTTGTTGCGAGAATGGAGGGTGGATATAGTTTGTTTACAAGAAACTAAATCGAAAAGTGTTTCTCGAAGTCTAATACGTAGCATTTGGAGTTGCACTTATGCGGATTGGGTTTATCTAGCCTCGAATAGGGCTTCGGGTGGAATCATAGTGATGTGGGATAAAAGAGTTTTGGAGAAAATTGAGGAATTTGTGGGGGAGTATACAGTGGCATGCTCTTTTAAGAGCGTGGTAGATAACTTTGTGTGGGCTTTTGCAGGTTTATACGGTCCAAATGTAGATAAAGACAGACGTTTCTTATGGGAGGAACTCGCTGGGCTACATAGCTGGTGGGAGCTTCCTTGGTGTATAGGAGGGGATTTTAACGTAATCAGATTTCCTAGTGAACGATCGGGAGAGAGTACGCTACGCCCAGCAATGACAGAGTTCTCAGACTGTATCTTTGATTTGAACTTGCTGGATATTTCTCTGCTAGGGGCCTCCTTCACTTGGTCGAATAATCAGACATGGTCACGGCTAGACAGATTCCTAATTTCACCGGAATGGGAGGTGCACTATCCGGAAGTGTGCCAAAAGAGGCTGCCACGTCTTTGCTCGGACCATTTTCCTATTATGTTGGATTGTGGTGGCATTCGTAGCGGGCGTCGACACTTTAAGTTTGAAAACATGTGGTTGAAAAGTAAAGGCTTTGTGGATAAGGTTAGGCAATGGTGGTCTTCTTATCAATTCCATGGTAATCCCTCATACATCCTAGCTTGTAAGCTAAAAGCTTTGAAAAATGACCTTAAGCTTTGGAATTCACAATCATTTGGAGATATTGGGGAGTGAAAAAAATCCATGGTGGAGGAATTACAACAGTTTGAGCAGTTATTGAAGGCTAGAGCCCTTACACTGGATGAGATATTGCGCAAGTCAGAAGTGGTCACAGAATTAGAAAAAATACTATCACTAGAGGAAATTTCTTGGCACCAGAAGTCGAGAGCTTTGTGGCTGAAGGAAGGGGACCGAAGTACTAAGTTCTTTCATAGAGTTGCTAACTCTCATAGAAGAACTAATACCATTGATATGCTAAACATTAATGGTATGGAATGTAAGGAGGCCCCTGTGATTCGTGACCATATGGTGGACTTCTATGATTAACTGTTAACAGAGCGTGTGGGATGGAGGCCAAAGCTGGATGGTCTTGTTTTTGACACTATTACGCCTCAGGAAGCCTCTTGGTTGGAGAGGCCTTTTGAGGAGAGGGAAGTGTATGATGTAGTCAAACGTATGAGTAAAGGCAAAGCTTCTGGTCCAGATGGTTTCTCGATGGGTTTCTTCCAATCTTGCTGGGAGGTGGTGAAAGTGGACATTATGAATGTGTTTCAGGAAGTATTCTTGGTTGGAAAGTTTGAGAAAAGCCTTAATGTTACTTTTATAGTGTTGATTCCAAAGAAGACAGGAGCGGTGGAGGTAAAGGGTTTTCGACCCATCAGCCTTGTGAATGGGGTGTATAAAATTATATCCAAGGTCCTTGCTAACAGACTGGGGGCGGTTTTTAGCAAGATTATTTTGAAACCACAAAATGCATTTGTTAAGGGGCGGCAAATTTTAGATTCAGTTCTTATAGCGAATGAGGTCCTGGATAGCAGATTGAAGACTGGCTCCACATGTATTATTTGTAAGTTAGATATGGAAAAGACATATGACCATGTCAATTGGGACTTCCTCCTGTATTTGTTGGGGAGGTGTGGCTTCGGGCCTAGGTGGTGTATTGGATTAGTTGGTGCATATCCACAGCCAGATACTCAGTATTGATTAATGGTTGCCCTACCGGCTTCTTCCGTAGCTCTCGAGGTCTAAGGCAAGGAGATTCCTTGTCCCCACTTCTCTTTGTTATTATTATGGAGGCCTTGAGTAGGATGACATCGGTGGCGGTTATGCACGGGTTTGTGACCGGATTTACGATTGGTGATCCCAGTAGGGGTATTATTACTTTGTCTCATTTACTTTTTGCAGATGATACACTCATATTTTGTGAGGTGGATCAAAACCAGTTGAGGGCTTTGAAGGCTTTGTTACTATGCTTTGAAGCAGCTTCAGGCTTGAACGTGAATTTTGACAAGTCAGAGTTAGTGTCAGTGGGGAACGTGAGTAATACTAGGCAGCTAGCTAGTATTCTTGGGTGCAAGGTAGCCTCTCTTCCGATTACCTATCTAGGATTGCTGTTGGGGGCTGCAGCAAGGGTCTCATCCATATGAGATTCAGTCATAGAGAAGATAGGACGGAAATTGGCAGGGTGGAAAAGATTGTACTTGTCGAAAGGTGTCCGTTTGACTCTTATCAAGAGTACCCTTTCTAACCTACCTACATACTTTTTATCTTTGTTTCAGTTGCTGCTAGGGTAGCGGCTCAGATTGATAAATTGTACCATGATTTCTTATGGGGTGGGCTAGGGGATGAATTCAAATTTCACCTGCTCAGCTGGGATAAGGTGTGTACACCAATATCGTTTGGTGGTTTGGGTATCAAAAACCTGAGAATTTTCAATCGGGCCCTGCTTGGGAAGTGGTTATGGAGGTATAATAACGAGACAAGAGCCTTATGGAAGCTAGTGATTGACTGTAAATATGGAAGCATGTTGGGGGGGGGGGGGATGGTGTACTTAAGAGGTGTACGGCCCTAGAGGTGTGGGAGTTTGGAAACACATTAGGAAGGGGTGGGGGGATTTTAGTAGCCTTTCTAAATTGGTGTTGGGGAGGGGTTCTTGCATTAAGTTTTGGAAGGACATATGGTGTGGGAATGAGGCCCTAAAGGATACATTTTCAGCTATTTTTCAATTGGCATGCAACCAGGAAGCTTCAATAGAGGACCTTATGCTTCTAACAGGGGACCAAGTTCAGCGGAACGTCACATTTAGTAGAGTGGCGCAAGACTGGGAAGTGGACACCTTTGAGGCGTTTTTCAACTTGCTTTATTCCATGAAGCCGAATGGACAGCAAGTCGATAGGCCGTGGTGGATGCCTACGGGTAAGGGCATTTTCTCAGTTCGATCCTTTTATAAGTCCCTTTCCCAAGTTGCCAACACCCCATTCCCATGGAGGAGAATCTGGAGAAATAAGGCGCCTCCGAAAGCGATCTTCTTTACTTGGACAACAGTGTTAGGGAAGATTCTGACTACCGACAATCTGAGGAAGCGCCGTTTAGTCATTCTAGACTGGTGTTGCATGTGCAAGAGAGCTGGCGAGACAGTTGATCACCTTTTGCTACACTGTGAGACTACTAGAGCCTTGTGGGTTGAAGTATTTAGCCGGATAGAGTTAGCCGTTGTTATGCCTGCAACGGTGGTAGATCTATTGGCCAGCTGGACACTTCCGAGAGGAGCTCAACAAATCAAGGCGGTGTGGAATATGATCCCGATCTGTATTATGTGGTGTATATATGGCAAGAGCACAATGATCGGACTTTCGAAAACAAAGAGCGGTCTTCAGAGGAACTTAGAACCTTTTTTTTCCGTACTTTATTTCTATGGGCCATTGCTTTAGATTTTAATGGCCTGACTTTTCATGACTTTCTAGTTTCTCTTACTTCGACTTAGATAGGTCTTATCTCTTGTATACCATCTTGTGTACTTGGGCTTTGCTTATCTTTATTAATATATCTTTGATTACTTATAAAAAAAAATCTCATGATCACATAAACAGAATCAGGATGCCAGTCACTTGCATGATTCTATCAATCTCTTTTATTGCTCACACCGGTTGATCAGTTTTCAAACATTGGGATTCCTTTGGTAAAATATAAATTAGTTTTCCTTTTGATTGGTCCGCTTTGCTCCTATCCCACATTTTCCTGTGCGAGTTTTTGGTGTTCTTCAGAGAGCACCCCTCCAACCAAAGGTGGAAAAGATGTCAAACAGCATTATTCATTGTTCCTTTCCAGTTCATTAAATTATTGTGGCATAGTTTAATGGTGGGCAACGGTTGTTTTGACCTGATTCTTTAATGAACTTTTGTTACACATAGAATATCCTTTTTTATGTAATATTAATTGCTAAAAATTTTCATTTCCCAAATTTTGAATTTCAGTTAAGATGACTTGCAAAATTTTCACTCCTTTTGATGCAGAGTCAAAAGGCTCGCCGTGAAGAACTTCGTATCCACATTGCAAATATATACCGTACTGTTGCTGAGAATATCTGGCCTGGCATGCTGGCTCGCAAGACAGTTTTCCGTCTCCATTATGTGAAGTTTATTGAGGAGACAACCAAACATATCTTAACAGCACCTGCTGAAAGCTTTCAAGAATTGCAACCTCTCCGCTACGCACTAGCTTCTGTTCTAAGATCACTGGCCCCTGAATTTGTTGAGGCAAAATCAGAGAAATTTGATCTAAGAACTAGAAAACGACTTTTTGACCTTCTTCTCTCATGGTGTGATGACACAGGCAGCACGTGGACTCAAGATGGTTCTAGTGATTATCGACGTGAAGTAGAACGTTACAAGTCTTCTCAACATGCTCGGTCAAAAGACTCTGTAGACAAGATAGCATTTGATAAAGAATTGAGTGAACAGGTCGAGGCCATTCAGTGGGCATCAATGAATGCTATGGCTTCTCTTTTATATGGGCCTTGTTTTGATGACAATGCAAGGAAAATGAGTGGGCGAGTAATATCTTGGATCAACAGCTTGTTCATTGAGCCTGCACCTAGGGCTCCATTTGGTTACTCACCATCTGATCCCAGGACTCCATCTTATTCCAAATATGCAGGAGAAGGTGGCCGCGGAGCTGCTGGTCGTGAAAGGCTTAGGGGCGGCCATCATCGTGTTTCATTGGCAAAATCGGCTCTAAAGAATCTTTTACTTACGAATCTGGACCTGTTTCCTGCTTGTATTGATCAGGTAACAGTATTGCCCTTCAATTGTTATGCCCCAACTAGTACACATGTTACATTTTGATGAATAACCATGATTGTGAACATGGATATTACCGAACTACATGAGATGCTTACTATTTGCTGTATGAGGAACTAATTATCTTTATATTTGTGTTCAGTGCTACTACTCTGATTCTGCTATAGCTGATGGTTACTTCAGTGTGCTGGCTGAGGTCTACATGCGCCAAGAGATACCAAAATGTGAGATCCAAAGACTTCTGAGCCTGATCCTCTACAAGGTGGTGGACCCATCAAGACAAATTCGTGATGATGCCCTTCAAATGCTTGAGACGCTTTCTGTTCGTGAGTGGGCTGAGGATGGTATTGAGGGTTCAGGGAGCTATCGAGCTGCTGTCGTTGGTAACCTTCCTGATTCTTACCAACAATTCCAATACAAGCTCTCATGTAAACTTGCCAAAGATCACCCTGAGTTGAGCCAGCTTCTCTGTGAGGAGATCATGCAGAGGCAACTTGATGCTGTTGATATAATCGCACAACATCAAGTCTTGACATGCATGGCTCCATGGATGGAGAACCTGAATTTCTTGAAACTCAAGGACTCAGGTTGGAGCGAAAGATTATTAAAAAGCCTTTACTATGTGACTTGGAGACATGGAGACCAGTTCCCGGATGAAATTGAGAAGTTATGGAGCACGATCGCTAGCAAACCTAGGAATATTAGTCCTGTTTTAGATTTCTTGATCACAAAAGGGATTGAAGATTGTGATTCAAATGCATCTGCCGAAATAAGTGGTGCATTTGCTACATATTTCTCGGTTGCGAAGCGTGTAAGTCTATATTTAGCACGGATATGTCCTCAGCGCACAATTGATCACCTGGTATTCCAACTGGCTCAGCGCATGCTAGAAGATAGCATTGAACTAATAGGGCCAAGTACAAATAAAAGTGATGCAAATGGGAATTTTGTGTTGGAATTCTCCCAGGGGCCTGCAGTTGCCCAAATTGCATCAGTTGTAGATAGCCAGCCACACATGTCACCATTACTTGTCCGGGGTTCCCTTGACGGTCCACTTAGGAATGCTAGCGGGAGCCTGAGTTGGCGAACAGCAGGTGTGACCGGACGAAGTGTCTCAGGACCTTTAAGTCCCATGCCTCCTGAGATGAACATTGTTCCAGTGAATGCAGGCCGCTCAGGACAGCTCCTTCCATCTTTGGTAAACATGTCGGGGCCTTTGATGGGGGTTAGAAGTTCAACTGGAAGTTTGCGGAGCCGCCATGTCTCTAGGGACAGTGGAGACTACCTCATTGATACACCAAACTCTGGTGAAGATGGGTTGCATTCTGGGACGGCTATGCATGGTGTTAGTGCTAAAGAACTTCAGTCAGCCTTGCAGGGTCATCAGCAGCATTCATTGACTCGTGCAGATATAGCATTGATTCTACTTGCAGAAATTGCATATGAGAATGATGAAGATTTCCGTGAACACTTGCCTCTACTGTTTCATGTCACATTTGTATCAATGGATAGCTCAGAAGACATTGTGCTGGAACACTGCCAGCATTTGCTCGTTAATCTGTTATACTCTCTAGCAGGCCGGCATTTGGAGCTGTATGAGGTAGAAAACAGTGATGGAGAGAACAAGCAGCAGGTTGTGAGCCTTATCAAGTATGTGCAGTCAAAGCGAGGAAGCATGATGTGGGAGAATGAGGATCCAACAGTAGTGAAAAATGAGCTTCCCAGTGCTGCACTTCTGTCAGCATTAGTTCAGAGCATGGTGGATGCTATCTTCTTCCAAGGAGATCTCCGCGAGACCTGGGGTGCTGAGGCACTCAAATGGGCTATGGAGTGCACATCAAGGCACCTAGCCTGTCGCTCACACCAGATTTATCGTGCTTTGCGACCTAACGTCACGAGTGATACATGTGTATTACTCCTCCGTTGTCTTCATAGATGCCTAGGAAATCCAGTTCCTCCAGTTTTGGGATTCATTATGGAAATTCTGTTGACATTGCAAGTGATGGTGGAAAATATGGAGCCAGAAAAGGTTATACTTTACCCCCAACTCTTTTGGGGGTGTGTGGCTATGATGCACACTGATTTTGTTCATGTCTACTGCCAGGTGCTTGAGCTCTTCTCACGCGTGATTGACCGTTTATCATTCAGGGACCGAACAACGGAAAATGTACTTTTATCAAGCATGCCTAGAGATGAGCTTGATACCAATGTTGAAATAGGCGACTTCCAGAGAATAGAATCTAGGAATGGATATGAGCTGCCACCATCCACTGGGAATCTGCCAACATTTGAAGGGGTGCAGCCTCTTGTGCTTAAGGGACTCATGTCTACTGTCAGTCATGGTGTCTCTATTGAGGTTCTCTCACGTATAACAGTGCACTCTTGTGATTCTATATTTGGGGATGCAGAAACAAGACTCTTAATGCACATTACAGGCTTGCTTCCTTGGCTCTGCTTGCAGCTTAGCAAGGATCCAATTGTGGGGCCTGCCTCGCCACTTCAGCAACAGTACAAAAAGGCCTGCTCTGTCGCAGCCAACATCTCCATTTGGTGTCAAGCAAAATCATTGGATGAATTAGCTACCGTGTTTATGGCCTACTCTCGTGGTGAGATCAGAAGTGTTGATAACCTCCTTGCTTGTGTCTCGCCATTGTTATGCAATGAGTGGTTCCCAAAGCACTCAGCTTTGGCTTTTGGTCACCTATTGCGGCTACTGGAGAAGGGGCCAGTTGAGTATCAGCGAGTGATATTGCTCATGCTTAAGGCCTTGCTTCAGCTCACTCCCATGGATGCTGCACAAAGTCCACACATGTATGCAATTGTTTCCCAGTTGGTGGAGAGCACTTTGTGCTGGGAGGCGCTGAGTGTGTTGGAAGCCCTTTTGCAGAGTTGTAGTTCATTGACAGGTTCCCACCCACAAGAATCCGGGTCATTTGAGAATGGGCTTGGTGGGCCTGATGAGAAGATGCTTGCTCCACAGAGCTCGTTCAAGGCTCGTAGTGGACCCCTACAGTATGGTATGGGTTCAGGTTTTGGGCCAGTTCTGACACCACCTGCACAAGGGAGCTCAACTGAATCGGGAACATCACCTAGAGAGGTGGCTTTGCAAAACACGCGGCTGATTCTCGGTCGTGTGCTTGACAGCTGTGCTCTAGGGAGGAGAAGGGACTATAGAAAGCTGGTGCCCTTTGTAACAACTATTGGGAACCCATAATGTGGTTAGGCCTGTTTCTTGCATTGTATTTTGGATGGAGTACAGGGGAGACTTTTAGGGTGATAAATTGTATATAGTCTTCATAAGATAGTGGTTTTTTTGTAGTTGGGCTTGTAACATTTTTAGTTCCAGCACTTGTAGATCCTTTACAGCAGTCACTCTCTTGTATCCCCCTGTCTAATTTTGTTAATTGCAATCTCTTCTTTTGCTATCAACACGAGTTATAATTCTTAACCAGATATATATATATATATATAATATATATATATGGAATATTCCCCTTGAATGAATGAATTGGAGTTGAGATTTAAGTGATCGAGTTGCAATGGGTCACCTGGATTCGCGTGATCCTGCTAAGCCTTGTGGAATCGGATTTTAATGTTATGATAGTTCATTGCTACTGTTAACACTGCTTGACAGAGTGAGATTACTTCTATTAAAAGATTAGGACATGGGGTCTACAGCCATGATGTGCAAACTGGCTGGGATCTCCCATTGGCCACCGGGAAGTTCGAAGTTATTTGTCTCCACCGACCACTGTAGATCAGAAAAAAAGGAGCCTTAATTGGCCAAGGCAAAAGGTTCAATGCCTCGCGACCATGTATCAAGTGTTCTGATTGACCTCATAACTAAAATCTGCACCTAACCATCAACAGGCTCATTTGTTATATCATGAAAGTGAGATGATATCCGATGGATAGATACAAGAGTAGTTGATTCAGAATCCCAGATTATCCATCATCTCTAGGGAAACTTCTATTACTACTTACAAGTAAACGTGATCTATCATCATATAGAAGCCTAGTACCACACTTTCGAGGGGAATTACTGCATCTTTATTATTAATGAAGCAATTTAGGTGGTTCTTTTGCAAGTGACAAATCTAAATTACACATTTGCATTTCGACAACTTAATTCGTCCACACGACAATATCAAGCACAACGCAAGCCAACAATGCACACAAATTTCAAATCCATATATACCCTCATTCACTTATTTATCAAAGTACCTTTGTCCAGTGAGCAGTGGATTGTTTTACTACAACTATAGTTCAACTCCTGATATTTCTGATTGGCTCTGAATAAACAAGCCGCAAGTTACCTTCTTGCAAGCAGGACCATACCTCCAGCTTGAGCATTTCTTCAGACCAGGAGTAACATATGAGATCATTCATGTGGAGATGGGCTCTTCTTTATCAAGGCATAGGCATCACTATATATGGCCACCAGGTTGGAGAAGACTGCAAGAACTATCATAAAAATGGCCAAGATCTTGTCCTTCTTAGTTGCTATGTTGTGATGATCCCTGAATTACCAAGGGAAAAACAACTTGTATAACTCAAAAGACCATAAAAATGAAAAGAACAAAAACAAAAACTGATTTTAGAGGTCCAGCTCAAATATATATATATATATAATTTACCAAATAATCAAAATAATCTCCTCATGCATCTCTAACATTGTTTGTGTCAATGCTAGAGGTAACCATAGGATTCTAATTATCAATTAAATGTAAGTAGTATTTATCCCTGTCAATGAACCTGCAGCATCACAGTGGTACATCGTTAAGCATATCAAAAGTATAAATGTTTCCTTCACGTGAAATCTCAATCCTGTATATACATCTTTCGTTTAAAAGGCCTCTTTTGAATTTTTATTCCGTAAGACTGAGATCACACAAATTAATCAACCATGAACACCTTGAACAAACCATGATTTTCGTACAAATTCCATTATTTTTATAGCCAAATCACACACATCCAATAACAGTTTACCTTCCACCCTGTTCTTATGGGGAGAAAGTGCCATTAGAGCCACAGCTCATTGGCTTTCTGGAAAGTCCAGTGATATGTTAGAACTCACCTAAGAGTAATGGCAGCAGGAAAAATGAACCCAAGACAGACTGCAGCGGTCGCTCCAGTGAATTGGAAAGCATCCCAAATGCTGGGTATGAAATTTGCACCTAAGAAGATAAGACCAATGAGCCCAATTGAGATCAATGCAAACCTACAATTGTCTAGAACCAATGGTCTTGATGAGGGAAAGAGGAGGCCATCCAAGTTGAGCCGCAATGGAAAGAAGACAACAGGAAATACAAGCATAAGGTGGGCAGCATAGCTAACACGGACAGAATCATTAAGCAGGGACCCGTAAGGAATGCCAAGGTTGGTGTCAAAGTTGGCAAGCACATCATCTAAAGTTGCATCACCAAAAAGAAGGAACCCGAAAAAGCTTGTCATTATGTACACAGAGGAGCACAGAGCAAGTGAAGTTTGCACAACTGCTTTTATCTGTGTAGAATCTTCAAGTTCATTGTCTATGCTGTGAACTGCAAATGAAGTATCCAGGAAAGTTATAATGAACTTCCAATTTGAAATAAGGAAAAACTGAAAAAAATGAAACATTCCATATCAATCATCATTTAATATATCTAGAGCTTATTCCAATCCTGGGTTCTAGTGGCACAGAAGCAATGCCTGAAGTAAACCCAACTTACTGTTGGTTCAATTGACTACTGAGTGGTATGTGACGTGGGAATGCCAGGCAATGGAAAGGCATCATGATGCAATTGCACCAAAATTTATACCAAATTTTCTTTTAAGGTGGGTCAATTATGGTGATCAGTTTGTGTAAAAAGGGTGCTAATTAAGATTTAAGACCCATTGTTCTGAGTAGATTCTCAACTACAATGGTCGGAACAACTAGAATATTCAGTTGTTAATCCCTAAGATGTGGATCAGAATTCTTCCCACATTCATTCCTTATCAATATGCTAAATGTACTAATATGGAATGTAATGTGAAGTTTGAGTGAGTTATACTTTTCTTTCTTTCTTTTTTTTTCATTCCTTATTTGTTTCTTTGTTGATATTGTTTTTGGGGGGGCAGGGGGTCTATTCATCTCATCAACCTAAGACACCTCATTAATCCCATTCCGACAGAAACACCAGGATGCAGGAAAATAAGACACATATAAATGAGTAAGCAGATTGCATACCATTATAGTGGCAGATATACGCAGTGACAAGAACAGGGACTACAGTGAAGAGTTTGAAGAATGACGTCAGATCAGTAACATCAGGTAGCAATCTAGGCATCATAATGCCTCCACTTATCAATTTCACGATTGAAATTCCAACAGTAATAACAAGAAACACAACTGCCAGGGCAACTGATAATGCAGATGTGTATCTCAACGAATCTGCCACCAAAAAAAGAAGTCATAAAAGATCTCCACAAAAACGCACATTGGGCATAATAAGGCCAAAGAAAAAAAGGAAAATCAAAGTTCTCGTACTGCCACCATCTTCTGCTAAACAAAGGTTGTTAAAGGGATAATAATATAGAGATTCACGTGCACAAGACGAGATGTGAAAGTTCAAAGGAAAAGAATTCCCAAAGAAAGTTGAATTTATTATACATATATTCAAATCACCCAGACAACACTGCAGTTCAAGAAGCAATAAACCAATTTATCTATTTTGTTGCAATTATATATTATTGCTGTGGTATAATGTGCACATAGTAATGAATTATTTACTAACTAAAACATAATCTACTAGTATAGTTCAAGCACAACAGTAGCAATAATACATTAGAGATTGCTAGATCTGACTAAAGTTCAACTTGAGGTCGAAAATTCAGAACTCCAAAGAGTAATTCAGATAACAGCATAATCATTGTAAATTAGTGGATAACACTAACCAATTCGCTTAAAGCATGCCAATGGAGCAAATATACAGATCGTCGTGACGAAGAGAATGAAGGTACGCCCATTCCACCAGTGGTCTCCAAACCATCCTTCAAGGACACCAGCATGGTGAACTCCACTTGAAGATGTTCCAGAAAGCACATCGCCTTCAAGTAAAGGATACAAAATCCATCAAATAAATTTATAGCTTCCACATGAATACCATGATATCTCTAGACAAGCCGGCAACTAAAGTCTACCAAAACCTTCCCTGGATCAGATATAAAAAACACAAGCGAAGATTGCAACAGAGATTTCAAATAACAAGTAATCAAATTAAGTCATACCGATTATAATCATATATACTATAAGTACGCCAATGTTGTTTATTATAACACATATCTGCAGCAAAGTTTTCCCATATTTTCCAAAGGCGTCCCCCATAAGACCTCCATATGAAGACAACTTCCCTGCCCGGCTAAACCTAAGCAGCATCTCGATTGAAGCATTGGTTAAAAACGCCGTAAAGATTATCATGACAATCCCAAGACCAAGCCCCAGCACTTTCATTGTAGCAGGCAACGCCATGATCCCGGCGCCGATAATTGTGGTAGATAAGTTAAACACTGCCCCTGTAAAGGAAGCACCATTGAACTCATCAAACCGAACATCTTCCTCTTGCATCTTAGGCAACAAGGGGGCTTTCTCATCAACAATTGCTTTGGCCTTTAGTGACTTCCTCTCCTTTTTAGGTAAAATATTCCCAATCGTCATCTTTTGGTATCTGAAAATTTTCCCAACTGTGCACATACAAACCGAAAATTACCTTCCAAGTTCTATAATTTTAAAATAAATTCAAACAATTTTTAAACTTAATACTCCTAACCTGTTAAAAATATGGAAGAACGTCAATACAAACAACTGTGATTCAGCACAATTATTCTGAAGCGGGCTCTTTCTAGGACCAAAGCAAGCGGAATTTCAAACCCAATTCCCTAAAAGCTAATTGGGAAAACCACTTTTTGCAGAGTTCCAAAGAAGGCAGACCCTTGGCCGATTGGTTCCAAATTAACCATGCAGAAATAAAGAAAACCACCCAGAACCGGAAATCTCGAAATTAAGCTAGGAACTCAAGTAACTGAATAATATACAGTATTTGAAAGCAAATATCCACAAAAACTTCGCTTTATTAAATTGAAGAACGAAGTTGCCTCGAACCCAATTCCGCAGACGACAAAATCCCACAAAGCCAACTCTTTCTTCGAAGATAAGCACCAAATTTAATCAAGTTGGAGAGCTTTTTGGTACAATCTGAGAGCGCGACGGCAAATTTTCCAAGACCCAAGAGGGGAAAGTGACTAAAGTCACTAAACTCTAATTTTCAAAAACAGGAATTTAGACCCAAGCGTATTAATGACCTCTCAGAATTTTGATGCTAGGCTTCCATTTATAGATAAAAAGAAAGATAAAACTACACGTAATGACAATGGCGTATTGAATAATTGTACGTACATATATTTATATATACGAATTGACTGAAACATGAATGCAAATTATGATGATGAGGACAAAAACCTGTTTAAGGTTCGGTGATAATTACAGAATTGGTTAATGTCAAATATATATATATATAAAAAAAAAGGGCAATGACGCAGTAATTTTAGGGTTTCTACAGAGTTATGGCGTCCGTTGACGTTAACATAAAAAGAGCCCCGACGAAAAGTTATTCATTACACCAAGAAAAAACCCAACAAGAATCGAGAATTCCAGGCGAAAAAGTAGTTATTTTAGGGGCGGCCTCGAGTCGATACAGAAAAAGAATTCAGAAGTACGGCCTAGTTTGCTTTTCGGGACATGTTTATTTCTGGCCGCAGGCAATGGGTGGATAATCTGTTGTCGAGATTCATCAACCTACCAACATTTTATTACACAATCTTGAAATAAAATCTGAAATATAAATTAAAAAAAAAGAATTTAATTTTTTAAAATGAGTTTTTAAATAATAATAATAATAAGAATATTACTATTTAATAATAATAATAATAATTCTCTGCAAAATCAAAATGTTATTAACAGTGATATATTCTCTTCAATTGGGGAAAAAAGAAAAACTATGTCAGTACCCAAATTATTAAGGTTGTCGTTTTCTAAATCAAAAATAAACATTTTTCAAAGCCTGAAATATTTCTCTGGATAAAATCTGCAGCAGCCTGTCTACACCTATGACCTAACTCTTCCATTCAAATCTGCATATTCCAGATCTAACCATTAATAATGTTTGGATTTGGGATTAATAATGCTTGATTGCTTGGAGGAGGATAGTGTGAGTCGTAATTTTGGTGAAGATAATGCGGTGGTAGATATTTTTATAAAATAGGAAATTGAGAGTTTGAACGTGGATTGAGCTGAAAATAGAGTTTATTTATTCAGTAAGTTAAGAGGTCTTTTTTGAATGGATAGATTTGATCTTTTTTATTGGAGAATATCTTAATGAAGTATGTTTTATTTGCTTCTGTTTTTATTGTTACTTTACTATCAGCTTGCGCTGGTGTTTACTTGTAGGCTTTTTTTATAGGTTTTTTTTTTCTTTTTTCTTTTTAATGTTGTTTTTGACATCTTGTAATTTTGGTTTCATGTTTATGATTTTTGAGGCTTGAGCTTTGGTCTTTCTTGAATATCTATAAACCTCCAAGTTTATGATTGTAACCACGATTTTCTTCTGTTATAAATGAGGGCTATCAATAAAATTGAGATATCATTTTCTTTCTAAACCAAAAAAAAAAAAAAGTCCAGTATCTTAAGAATAGAAATTAAACCCAAATTACTACGAGCCCATATATGAAGTTTTAGAGAATGTTTGGATGTTAATATGAGTTGAGTTAAGTTGTGAATATTAATATTTTGTGAATTTTATTGAAATGAGTTTAACTTTATAAATTTGAGATGTGTTTAATTTTTTAAGTTAAAATATACGAAATAGGTTGAGATTAGTTTATTTTTTTTTATAAAAAAATTAAAAAAAAATAAATTTTATTATAAGATAAATTGATATGAATTGATAGCCAAGAGGCTAATTTAAGAATCAAAAGTTGGTAGAGGTCTGGTAAATTCGGGGTGCTGTTGTTGATATCTTAAGGTATTTATTTGACAAGAGTAAAGTCCTGAAAATTGAAATATTTATAAAACTCACGACCGAAGGTCTGCAAATAAAAATGAGTTTTGTGGTCTTCAAAATGATCATTACTGCTATTGACCCTTCGAAAGTTAAATTACGTACAGAAAAGGGATCACCGTGCAACACGCTTTCTTGTCGATCCCTGGCCGTCAACACGACAATATTTTTTGTCCAACACACCCCACAATTTAAAAATATATAAATCATAGGAATATTGCGAGTTTTTTTTTTACATCCTAGCCCTAAAGGTTTCAACTTTCAATTACAAATTATAATATAAATATTTTATTAAATATATTATCCACGTTGATTTAATATATTATCCTAGCCCTATTATATATACAGTTCTTTTATATAAAAGGCAGTAGGCAACGCACACCGCCACACACTCTATTTAATTGATATGATAAGATTTAATTTAATAGTACTAATATTGATTTTTTTTATATGCATATATAAAATTATATTTTTGAAATTGATTTTGCATATCCAAATTTTTTTTTTACATTAGATTATGCATTTTCGAGTCAAATAATAATAAAATACTTTTTTTTTTCCTAAAATTATTATTATTTTTATATGCTTTAAATAAGTAATTATCAATTTTGTTCGGTCCTCTTTGATTTCTTTGTTTGAGTTGCTGTTGAGAAAGATCAAAGGGTCGGAGAGAGAAAAAATAATAAAATAATATTTAGAGAGTGAATAAAAATATTGTCCATAACTATGCAAAATTTTAAAAATGCATAATTCAATACAAATAAATTTGACAAAATATTATGTAAATATAAAGATGCATAAGTCATTACAAATGCTCAATAAGTAAATCAAGTTTTGTCATGTCAATTAAATGGAAAGTATGTTTTGCACAGCAATTTTGAAATAAAATTTTATTTTAATATATAAAATGAAAGGAAAAAGAAAACAAAAAGAAAAGACCTACTTTATCCTAACTCATTTCAACGTCGTAGAATATTAAGGAAAAACCTACTTTATCCTTCCAAGCTTACTGCTTAATTTATCAATTTTTTTATTTATTTAGTGATTAAGAAAATAATTTTAAGTGTATTGGAGTATTCTTTTTTATTTTTTTAAATATTTAAATATATTTAAAAAAATGAAAAAATAAAGAGCGGTAAGTTTGAGTAGGCTTCTGGACGGTAAAGTATCCCAATTTGAATATTAATTCAATATAGGAGCACGTTTGGATATAGAGGTGAGATGAAACTATATTATTTTATCTAATATTAATTAATAATTTTATTATTATTTATAAATCATCTTTAACTCATTTCACTAAAAATCGTAAAACAAAACAAAGAGTCTGGCAAGGGAGGAGAACGTGTTAGACCCCCACGTCGAGTGGCCTCAAGGAGAGCAGCACAAACCCTAACCATGGTGGGTACTAGCACCGTGGTTAACCCACAACCATGCCTCCACAGCATGCGGGCTAGCGAGGCTAGCAAACCCACGGCAGCGCGCGCAGCACAAGCCAGCGCGCACAAGCACGCAGCACAGGCCAGCGCGCGCAGGCGCGCAGCACAGGCCCGCGCGCACATGCGCGCAGCACCAGGCGCCCCAGCGGGCCGCACGCCCAGGCACTTCGCAGTGCGCAGGCCCGTGCGCACACCAGTGGGCCGCGGGGCCCTGCACACGCCCATGCGCCACACAGACCAGCCAGTCCGCACGCGCGCGCACACGACCAGGCTGACCATGCCGCACACCCGCACAGCCTTGGGTCCTCCTGCCGCCCATGCCAGCACGCCCACGCCCATCCTGCAGCGCACCAGCGAGGCTAGTGGCACGCCCCATGGCGTGCCATCCAGCGCACGGCTCCAGCCCGTGCCATGCGGAGCAGGTCAGTGGCATGCCATCCAGGCGTGCCATCCAGCGCACGGCTCCAGCCCGTGCCATGCAGCCAACGGCCACGGCACCCCCGTGGGCCATGCCGAACCAACATTTAGCCATGCAGCCAACGCCCAAGCCAGCCACATGGGCCATGCCGAACCAACACTTAGCCATGGACCAACCAACCAACATGCAACCACTTAACCCACCTTGGGTCCGTGCATGTCACACCATGGTTTAGTCCATGGCTCCCTTTTAATTGTTTTACTTATTTAGTCCTTTGATTATTTGTTATTTACTTTGAAGGGACCATTTTAGGGTTTCCAAGTTGTAACCTATAAATAGGACCCCTAGTCATTTCATTTCCATCTTTTGGCAAAACTCTAGAGAGAGAACATTGTTTGAGAGATCATCTTCGGTGCATGAGCACTTGGGCAATTTGGGTGCAATCCGTGAATCCCAAATTGATTTATCATTTTATGTAGCTTAATCATTCCTTGTGCAATACGTGAATCAAGGTTTGATTGTTCATTTGATCCTTGTGTCATTTTAGTTCATTCGAGAGCAATAGTATTCTATATATTGTTCTTGGAGTTCCACATTTGTTCTTGAAGTTCTTCATTATTTTTGGTCTCTCAATCCGTGTGAATCATCATTTCGACTATAACAAGTGTTAGTCAACTTTCCATAAGTTGCCCTAACCCTTTTGGTTGTCATAGCCGAATTGCATCACTTGGTAGGTCAATTCCCATTCGGCCAACTATTGCCTTATTGGGACTTGCCTAGCCGCCACCCAACATTCCTTTTGCATCCATCATCATTAGGAAACTTTCCTAAATCCCATACTACCCTATTTCGGCAACCCTAGCCACCACACCTACATTCCATATTGAGCTAACCCTAGCCGCCAACTACCTTCCTAATTTGATAAACCCTAGCCGCCATTACCCTTTTGCCAATTCGGGAAACCCTACCATACCTCATGCTCGTGCATCACCCATCATCCAACCCTACACTTACATCATCCAATCTTAATATCATTTACCAATTCTAGCCGAAATACATCTTCTCCCATTGACACATTGGTCATCTTGACCTACATTGGACGTGGACCAAGCAAGAGAAGGACTTGGACTCGGTCATCTCAAGGTTACTATTGGCTTAGCAAGGCAAGTGTTTAGGGACTAGACCGGGGTCCCTAACATTTATGGTGCTTTCATTGAGAGGTATCTTGCTTGGTGATTTTTGAGAAGTGCTCACTTCTCCACGAGGTAAACGACGCGTTAACCCAAACTTTGTGAATTTGTTGGGGGAGACCCTCGTTGGATCCCATTATTTGTTGTTTGTGAATTGTTGAACATTGGAGTTTGGGGGTTGAGGTAGAGGACGGAGTAGAGTTCTTGAAGGGATCGACCACCCTTGAAGGTGGAGGATCCAAGGTCGGACAAGAGCTTGTGCAAGAGGGGTTGTCCATCTTTTTAGGTGGCCAACTCAAGGTTGGACTTGAGAGCCCTTCCTATCGCCATTGAAGAGTACAAGTTGCTGTCCGAAACTCCCTCAACCAGAATTTTCAGTCGCAAGTCAGTTTGCAAGTGTTCAAAGAAGCTAGTTTGCAAGCAACATGGCCACAAGCCATCAAGAGACCGAGATGGTGGCGGGTTCCAATCGGGAACGTATAGAGAGACTTGAAGATCACAACACAAGAGTATTAGACATTTTGAGTGATGTCAATACTACAATGGCCGAGCTTAGAATGGCCATGAATGCCACCAACCGAGAAAGTGAGGAACATCGAAGGGCCACGGAGGCTTTGAGAAGGGAGACTCACGAGAACATCGAAAGAATCGAGAGGAGGATTGTGGAAGGCCAAGCTTCCCGACAAGAGGTGGATGGACAAAGGCATGATGCCTTTGTGGAAGGAGTGGAAACAAGCATATCCGGATCCGTGCGTGAGCCTAGACATGAACCCCCAAGAGAAGGGTATAGAAGAGGGGGAAGAGTGGAAAATGACCACATAGCCGTGGAGAGATGGGTTCGGAATGATAACCACCACTCAAGGAGCCCGAGTATAGTAAGGGAAACTCAAGACGTGAGATATGAGGTCCCAAGACATGAAGAACAAAATGAGGCCGAGTATGACTTAGGCCATGGAGGGCGTAATGGACATGATGATCATGGCCATAGGAGACGTCACAACCGTGAACGAGAAAGGGGCCATAGAGATGAAAGACATGAAGAAGACCACTACGACCATAGAGTTGGAAACCGGGCACATGACCGGGGACCAAGGAGACCAAAGGTGGATTTCCCCAAGTTCAATGGGGGGGATCCATATGAGTGGTTGGACAAAGTGGACCACTATTTCCGTGTCTATGAAGTACCAAGAGATGAGAGGGTGTCGACAGCATGTTTTCATCTTGAAGGGAGAGCAAGCAAGTGGTGGCGTTGGCTACGCGACCAATATGACCAAGAAAGGAGACGACTTGGGTGGACGGCCTTTGAAAAAGAGTTCTTGATGCAATTTGGGCCATCACCAATTGTCAATCACCATGGACAATTGGCCAAGTTGAAACAAGAAGGAAAGGTGCACCATTACATAGATGAGTTTCGGCAACTCCAAACTATGGTGAGGGGTTGGACCGAAGAAGCCTTGATTGGAACTTTTGTAGACGGTTTGAAGCCTTGGCTTGCCAAGGAAATAAAATTGAAGCAACCCACAAGATTGCAAGAGGTAATGCGAATGGCCGAAGTGTTGGAAGAAAGCACCCATATGGAGAAACGCCATTCCAAGGAAGTGGGGAGCAAATTTTCTAAACCTTTGCAAACCAAAACTCCTTGGAAAGGAAAAGAAGTGGAAGGGGGTAGTTCCAAACCAAAGCCTTATGAAATTAAAAAGTTGTCAAGGGAGGAAGTCCAAGAAAGAATCAAAAAAGGCCTTTGTTTCAAATGTGGAGAGAAATGGAGCAAGGAACATGCATGTAGATCGGGTAAAGCTTACTTGATGATTGAAGAAGAGGAGGATGAAGAGTCCTCACAAGATGAATCCGAGCAAGAAGAGAATGAAACCAAGGAGGAAGAAGAAGAAGCCGAGCTATCACTCAATGCTATGTCCGGAATCCAAAGACCCACTTCCATGAGAGTTATGGCATGGATTGGGAAATTTGAAGTCACCTTGTTGGTGGATAGTGGCTCAACGCATAACTTCATCAACGCCAACATAGTCACCAAAGTTGGGTTGAAACCGAGCACCATTGAGCCTTTTGATGTTAAAGTGGCTAATGGGGACAAGTTGAGGTGTGAGGGCCTTGTGAAAGAGGTTAAGATGAATGTTCAAGGAGTTAGAATCATGGCGGACTTGCACATTTTGTCACTAGTGGGACTTGATGTAGTTTTGGGTAATGCATGGCTCAAAGGCATTGGCAAAGTTGTTAATGACTATGAGAAGATGACTATGGAATTTCGGATTGGGTCCAAAAAGAAGTTATGGACAGCTTTGACCTCCAAGGAGGTGAGGTCTTGTGAGGCCTTGATGTTTGAAAAATTATGTAAAGGTGGAGCTAGTTGCTTTGCCATTATTCTAGCAAAGCAAGAGACACTTTTGAAGATTGAGAAAAATGAAGACGGGAGCAAGAGGGATGACATGTCATTGCTGCCCGTGGAGGTCCAAGAAGTTTTGAAGGACCACAAGGGAGTTCTAGAGGTGCCAACTACCTTGCCACCTTCTAGAGTCTTTGATCACTCCATTGCCTTGGAGAATGAGGGCAAACCGGTGAATGTTCCCCCATACCGGTATGCTTATTTCCAAAAAGAAGAGATAGAAAGGCAAGTGGAAGAAATGTTGAAAGGAGGCTTGATAAGGCCTAGCAATAGTCCTTTTTCCTCACCGGTCTTATTGGTAAGGAAGAAGGATGGTACTTGGAGATTTTGCACGGATTATAGGGCTTTGAACGAGGCCACCATCAAGGATAGGTTCCCCATACCTACCGTTGATGAGATGTTAGATGAGTTGCACGGGGCTAGCATCTTTTCTAAACTTGACTTGAGGGCGGGATACCACCAAATCCGTATGAAAGAAAGAGATGTGCACAAGACGGCCTTTAGAACGCATAATGGGCACTATGAATACCTTGTGATGCCGTTTGGATTGTGTAATGCACCTTCCACATTCCAAGCCGCCATGAATACCATTTTCAAGCCCTTATTGAGGAAGTTTGTTTTGGTTTTCTTTGATGATATCTTGGTATACTCCAAGAACATTGAAGACCACAAGTCCCAATTGAAGATAGTGATGAAAATTCTTGAGGAGCATCATTTTTTCATCAAAGCATCCAAATGTGCTTTCATGGAAAAGGAGCTCGAATATTTGGGGCATTTCATTTCGGGTGAAGGGGTCAAGGTGGACCAAAGGAAGATAGAAGCCATGGTTGATTGGCCATTACCCAATGATGTCTCGGCCTTGAGAGGATTTTTGGGACTAACCGGCTACTATAGGCGGTTTGTGAAGAACTATGGGCTTATTGCTAAGCCACTCACTTCCTTGTTGAAGAAGGATAATTTTGCATGGAACCAAGGGGCAAGGAATGCTTTTGAGGAATTGAAGAGAGCCATGACCACTACTCCCGTATTAGCCCTACCTAATTTTGAGAAGGTCTTTGAGGTTTACACCGATGCAAGTGGGGATGGAATAGGGGCTGTTTTGGTCCAAGAGAAGAGGCCAATAGCTTTTATCTCCAAAGCCCTTGGACCTATGAAGAAAGCGTGGAGCACTTATGCAAGAGAGATGCTTGCGGTTGTTCATGCCGTGAAGGTATGGAGGCCATATTTATTGGGGAGGAAGTTCACTATAGTCACGGACCAACAAGCTTTGAGACACTTGTTGCAACAAAAAATAGTAACCCCGGAACAACAAAAGTTTCTTGTCAAGTTGTTGGGATTTGAGTATGACATTGTATACCAACCCGGAAAAGAGAACAAAGTTGCGGATGCACTTAGTAGAAAAGAAGGGAGCTCAACATTATGGCAAGTATATGAAGAGAATGATGATAGTTTGATGGCCTTGAGTGGGGCCGAATGGAGGATATGGGACAAGATCCGTGAGGCAACCAAGCTTGATGCGAGGGCCATTGAGATTGTAGAGCTTTTAGAAGCTCAAGGTGATGGGGTAATCGGCTTCAAGTTGAAAGATGACCTAATCTACTACAAGAACTATGTGTATGTCCCTAATGTACCGAATTTGAGAAGGGAGGTTCTTGATCACTTCCACAATAGTAAAGAGGGAGGTCACTCCGGGTGGTTGAGAACCTACATAAGAATTAAGCATTTTTTCTATTGGGAAGGATTGAAGAAAGCCGTGAAGACACTTGTGGCCGAGTGTGATGTATGCCAAAAGTCTAAGTATGAGACAAGGCCACCAGCCGGTTTGTTGCAACCCTTGCCTATTCCAAACTTAATTTGGGAGGATTTGAGTATGGATTTCATCGAAGGGTTACCTAGTAGTGGCGGGTTTGAGGTAATTTTTGTGGTGGTTGATAGGCTAAGCAAGTATAGCCATTTTATTTCTCTTACCCACCCATATTCGGCCAAGAGTGTGGCCAAAGCCTTTATTGATCACGTGGTGAAGCTCCATGGGTTTCCCAAGAGTATTATCTCGGATAGAGATAGGGTCTTCATGAGTTCCTTTTGGAAGGAATTATTTGAGCTACAAGGTAGCAAGTTGAAGGCAAGTTCATCTTACCACCCACAAACCGATGGGCAAACGGAGGTTGTCAATAGAACACTTGAGCAATATTTAAGGTGTTTTTGCCATGAGGAACAAAAAAAGTGGGGTGAGTACTTGTCTTGGGCCGAATATTGGTACAATACTTCTTTCCACGCATCCATCCAAAGAAGTCCTTTTGAGGTTGTTTATGGGAGGGCACCACCTATGTTGGTAAATTATGAAAAGGGCACGGCCAAGAATGAAGAAGTCGAAAAGGAGTTGGTAACTAGGGATGAGATCCTAGTGAAGGTGAAGAAGGAGCTTGCCAAGGCTCAACAAAGAATGAGGAAGTATTACGATGAGGGTAGAAGAATGGTTTCCTTTGAAGTAGGGGACTATGTGTATTTGAAGCTTCAACCTTTTGGCCAAAGAACATTGAGGAAAAAGCTTAATTTGAAGTTGGCCAAGAAGTACTATGGGCCTTTCAAGGTACTTGAGAGGTTGGGAGAGGTAGCTTATAGATTGGAGCTTCCTCCAAGTTCCAAACTTCATCCGGTGTTCCATGTAACCGTGTTAAAAAAGAGAATTGGGGACCCGAGCCTCATTGTGGATGAGCTACCTAGGTTTGATGATGAAGGCCGAATGCTTTTACAACCAAGGGAAGCTCTCAACTATAGGGTGGTTTCAAGAGGGACCATGAGAAAAAGTGTGTGGCAAGTCTTGATAAGGTGGGGTAAAGCTCCAAAGGAAGAAGCTACTTGGGAGGACTACGATGACATAAGGGCAAGGTTTCCTCAATTTATCCTTGAGGGCAAGGATATACTTAAAGAGAGGGGGATTGTTAGACCCCCACGTCGAGTGGCCTCAAGGAGAGCAGCACAAACCCTAACCATGGTGGGTACTAGCACCGTGGTTAACCCACAACCATGCCTTCACAGCATGCGGGCTAGCGAGGCTAGCAAACACACGGCAGCGCGCGCAGCACAAGCCAGCGCGCACAAGCACGCAGCACAGGCCAGCGCGCGCAGGCGCGCAGCACAGGCCCGCGCGCACATGCGCGCAGCACCAGGCGCCCCAGCGGGCCGCACGCCCAGGCACTTCGCAGTGCGCAGGCCCGTGCGCACACCAGTGGGCCGCAGGGCCCTGCACACGCCCATGCGCCACACAGACCAGCCAGTCCGCGCGCGCGCGCACACGACCAGGCTGACCATGCCGCACACCCGCACAGCCTTGGGTCCTCCTGCCGCCCATGCCAGCACGCCCACGCCCATCCTGCAGCACACCAGCGAGGCTAGTGGCACGCCCCATGGCGTGCCATCCAGCGCACGGCTCCAGCCCGTGCCATGCGGAGCAGGTCAGTGGCATGCCATCCAGGCGTGCCATCCAGCGCACGGCTCCAGCCCGTGCCATGCAGCCAACGCCCACGGCACCCCCGTGGGCCATGCCGAACCAACATTTAGCCATGCAGCCAACGGCCAAGCCAACCACATGGGCCATGCCGAACCAACACTTAGCCATGGACCAACCAACCAACATGCAACCACTTAACCCACCTTGGGTCCGTGCATGTCACACCATGGTTTAGTCCATGGCTCCCTTTTAATTGTTTTACTTATTTAGTCCTTTGATTATTTGTTATTTACTTTGAAGGGACCATTTTAGGGTTTCCAAGTTGTAACCTATAAATAGGACCCCTAGTCATTTCATTTCCATCTTTTGGCAAAACTCTAGAGAGAGAACATTGTGGAGAGATCATCTTTCGGTGCAAGAGCACTTGGGCAATTTGGGTGCAATCCGTGAATCCCAAATTGATTTATCATTTTATGTAGTTTAATCATTCCTTGTGCAATACGTGAATCAAGGCTTGATTGTTCATTTGATCTTTGTGTCATTTTAGTTCATTCAAGAGCAATAGTATTCTATATATTGTTCTTGGAGTTCTACATTTGTTCTTGAAGTTCTTCATTATTTTTGGTCTCTCAATCCGTGTGAATCCACATTTCGACTATAACAAGTGTTAGTCAACTTTCCATAAGTTGCCCTAACCCTTTTGGTTGTCATAGCCGAATTGCATCACTTGGTAGGTCAATTCCCATTCGGCCAACTATTGCCTTATTGGGACTTGCCTAGTCGCCACCCAACATTCCTTTTGCATCCATCATCATTAGGAAACTTTCCTAATTCCCATACTACCCTATTTCGGCAACCCTAGCCACCACACCTACATTCCATATTGAGCTAACCCTAGCCGCCAACTACCTTCCTAATTTGATAAACCCTAGCCGCCATTACCCTTTTGCCAATTCGGGAAACCCTACCATACCTCATGGCCGTGCATCACCCATCATCCAACCCTACACTTACATCATCCAATCTTAATATCATTTGCCAATTCTAGCCGAAATACATCTTCTCCCATTGACACATTGGTCATCTTGACCTACATTG